>NW_026718101.1:0-14145 GCF_029784015.1 Lycium ferocissimum
ATGGTATGAATGTACGATGATATGATGACATGATTATGATATGATTTTACTTACCGATATATGTATATGCGTGATAAATGTTTTAAAAAGGCAAGTTTTTTGATTTTTCCTGGTCATTGCACTTGTTCCGTAATTCCTATTTCGATTATGACCATGTTTTTCGTATTCCATGCTTTACATACTCGGTACATATTCCGTGACCGACCCCGCTTTCGGGGGCTGCATTTCATGCCGCGCGGTACACCCGTACGGCGGAAGATATTAGTAGAAGATGTTTCAGCTAGATTGGCGAGCTCCAGTTCCTCCGGAGCGCTGCCGAGTCAGAGCATTATGTTGTGACAGTTTGTTCTATGTTAGAGACTTTGCAGACAGTGTCGTGGGTATAAGATGTCGGTTATGTAAGCGGCTATGTAAGCCGATGTATTATTACGCATTGTATTATAAGTTCTATATGTTTCTATATGTTACAGATTTTCTTTGATTCGAGAAAGGTAAAAAGCGTATTATTCTTCGAAAAATCACGTTATGTATTTGTGTCATGATTTGAGAGCCAGCGTGATTATGAGTATTAGGTGAGTCAGCGGGTTGGCTCGGCCCTAAATAAGGGTCGGGTGCCCATCACGCCCTAACAGGAATTAGGGTGTGATAGAGTCATACTTCCGTGGAGTGCGAGGTAAACCTGTAATGAAGTCCGTATTAATTACTTCCCATTTCCAAGTTGCAATCTCTATCTCCTGTAATAATCCACCAGGCTTCTGATGCTCGACCTTAACCTGTTGGCAATTCGGGCACTGAGCAACAAATCCCGCTATGTCCCTTTTCATGCCATCCCACCAATATAAACATCTGAAGTCATGATACATCTTCGTTGACCCCGGATGGGGAGGAATAACGTGCATAGTGTGCCTCTCCCATAACTTTTTGTTGCCGTAGCCCCGCAACCTCGGTGCACACATAATCCGCCTCCATATCGTAGCACTCGTCGGTGTAACCTCGAATGGGGTCTTCTCCTTTTGAAGAGTTGTATCTCTATCTTGTGCCGAACGGGGTCCTCGCATCGGGCCTCTCTTCACCTCTTCTATGATAGAGGATTCAGCAACTTCTCGAACAGACACTCCATCATCTCCAGAATCAGCCAAACGGACTCCAAAATTAGCTAGCCGATAAACCTCACGAACCATCTCCTTCCTTTCTGGTTGCACGTCCGTCAAACTACCCATGGATTTACGGCTAAGAGCATCTGCTACAATGTTTGCTTTCCCTGGATAGTATAGGATATCAACATCATAATCCTTTAGTAACTCTAGCCACTGTCTCTGTCGCAAATTCAACTCTTTCTGCTTAAAGATATATTGGATACTCTTATGATCCGTATAAATATCAACATGCACACCATATAAATAATGCCTCCATATCTTCAAAGCATGAATTACCGCTGCTAACTCCAGATCATGAATAGGATAATTCCTTCCGTACTTTCTAAGCTGCCGGGAAGCATAGGCTATAACCCTGCCATGCTGCATCAATACACAACCTAGCCTAACACCGGAAGCATCACAATAAATGACGTAGCCATCTGGTCCCTCGGGAAGAGTTAAAGCCGGAGGCCGTAGTCAACTTGTCCTTCGACACCGGAAGCTTTCTTCACAAGCATCGATCCGACCGGAACTTAGTCGCCTTCCGAGTTAGCCTTGTTAAAGGCACCGAAATCGAGGCAAACTTCTACGAATCTCCGTAATATCCGCTAGCCCCGAAACTGCATACCTCGGTAGGTGTATAGGTCTAGGCCAAGTCTTTACCGCCTCAATCTTCTGTGTATCTACCCGAATACCATCAGCTCCAATAATATGCCCCAGGAATGCAACTGAAGTCAACCAGAATTAGCATTTAGAAAACTTAGCATATAACTTCTGGTGCTGGAGCACCCTAAGCACCGTCCTCAAATGGTCTGCATGCTACTTTTCTGAACATGAATAGACCAGAATATCATCGATAAATATAATCACGAACATATCTAGGAATGGTTTGAACACTCGGTTCATCAAATCCATAAATACTGCTGGAGCATTGGTCAGCCCAAAAGACATCACTTTAAACTCATAATGTATCGGGTCCTGAATGCAGTCTTCGAAATATCCGCCTCCTTTACCCGCACCTAATGATAACCTGACCGCAAGTCTATCTTCGAAAAACACTTAGCACCCTGCAACTGGTTAAATAAATCATCAATACTGGGGAGGGGATATCTATTCTTTATTGTTACTTTATTCCGCCTATAATCAATACACATCCGCGGACCCATCTTTCTTTCTCACAAATAGTACCGGTGCTCCCCCAAGGTGATGTGCGAGGCCCGATGAAGCCACTTTTTCAACAAGTCCCTCGATTGCTCCTTTAACTCCTTTAGCTTTGCAGGTGCCATTCTATAAGGAGGAATAGATATGGGCTGAGTATCTGGCAATACATCTATAGTAAACTCTATCTCCCGCTCAGGAGGAAGACCTGAAAGTTCATCTGGGAATACATCTGGAAATTCATTAACTATCGGGCCCGATCAAGAGTCGGTACCTCTGCTTTCAAATCATGCACACGAACCAGATGATAAATATAACCCTTTCTAACCATCTTCCTTGCCTTGAGGTATGAAATAAACTTATCCCTCAGCGATGTCGTATTCCCTATCCACTCTATAATTGGCTCTCCTGGGAACTGAAATTGAACTATCTTTTCTCTACAATCAAGGTTAGCATAACAAGAAGCTAACCAATCCATACCCATAATAACATCAAACTCAGTCATATCTAACTCTATCAGATCTGCCATGGTATGACGACTACATATTGTTACACCTCGAAAAATTCCCCGTTAGCGTACAGTGAATAGACGAGCGAGGGGTATGATGTATAGGGGGTTTGGACAAGTAAGAAATAGTATTTGATGATCCTAATTAAGATTTCCAAAGACATTCGAGTTAAGGAAAGAAAGTTGTTAAGGGAAGTGAGTCGCAAGTCGAGTGTAACGGATAAGAATTTCGAGTATTAAGTTAATGATGTCTTAATGACCCTTTGAGGAAGAGTTATAACGTCCCTTAGAATGGTATTGAAGTAAGGAACAAGTGTTAAGGAGGTTCCATAAGGATCGGAGATCAAACGAGTCGACGAAACAACCTCTAAAATCGGGGCAAACATACGGCCAGGACATATGCGCGTATAAAATCTAATGGACCGTATGTCCAATCGTAGATTCAGTCCAGTAGAGAATACTTCACTGGACCAGATCTACGGCCGGACATACGGACCATATAAAACATACGGACCGTATGTTGGTCCGTATATCCTGGTCCGGGCTGAGCTCATTTTATATAAGGGACCCTTTTTCATTTTCATTTCATTTCATACTTCACCTCCACCATTCAAGAAACATCTAGAGAGTTCCAAACACCTCATCCATGAGAAATCAATAGAAATCAAGGATCAACAACAAGAAATCAAGAGAATCAAGTGAAAGAAACTCCATCAAAGTCATACAAATCAAGAAAACCCAAAGGAGATGATATAGGGTTTTGGTGCAAGAAGTACAATATCATCCAAAGCTTGTTCCTCTATTATTTAAGGTAAGTTTCATGACCTATTCATACTATTTGAAGTATTTATAAGTTAAAACACATGGATTATAGAAGAGTATAGAAAATGGGTTATAAATGGATGAATAATGTCATTTTCAAATAGTGGTTGGATTGAATCATGAAAGTGGATATGTTGATGTTATAAATGCGTAATAAATGACTTTTAGAACATGAAATAAGTATTGGATATGGAAGAATACGACGATGGACTTTTAGTCATGAATATGGAGGATTGAAGTGGAATTGTGAAATGCGAATTATGTAAATGAATGACGATTGTTGTTAGTGATATTGTGATGATTGTCATGAATGTTGGGAGTTGATATGGAATATGGCGGAAAGTAGTATAAACAAAGGAAATGCTGCCCAAATTTCTCTAGCTTTAGTAAGTATGTTTTCACGACGATATAGCTAATATCAATACGAATTCTCTTGAAGGTATAAACAAGTGCATTAAAGGAGAACGAGCAAGCGATAGAATAGCTAAGCGACGAAGGTATGTGAGGCTAGCCCTTTCTTTCTAAGGCATGAGTCCTATGGCATGAATTCCTTCTCTCTTATGAATGTTCCATCTTCAAGAAAGCTATGAGTCCTTGTTCATGAATAGCCATGCGAGATAGAGATATGAGATGAATACGATAATGATAATGGCAAGCTTAAGTCAAGAGATACTATAGTTATGATATAATGTCCTCGTAAAGCTAATGAAGTCATATGGAATCTATTGATGTTAATCATTATATACACTCACCTTCTGTTTGTTCCTTCAAGGTGAGGCAGAATACTTATGAATGCTCATAATGACATCGGGGGTCCACGACCTTACGTCACCCCGATAATGTATGACTATCTATGAGTCCCTATGCATGTATTATACTAAGTATATGATGACAAGCATACTATGACGAGTTATGATAAGCATATTATGTTGAGCATGATATAGTGAGCACATGATGATAGTACACCGTGCCTAGTTGGCCGGGCAGTCACCGCCAAGGCGGGCAGCTATACACCATGGCCAGATGGCATGGGCAGACACCACTAGTGGGCGGCATGAGATGATACCCCGGACGCGGGAGGCCTGGACGCAGGCTAAGGCTAATGCTATTGCTAATGCTATTGATTATCACACCGCACCTATATGGTCGGGCAGCTTATACGTTTATGCATATATGATGTGACGATGAGTATGAAAGTAAGCCAGTATGTATGATATCCTCTATGATTCAGTTAGTTACAGATTGCTCCTCATTGATGCCTCCTTATTTCATTGATATCTTATTATTGTTTATGCCTTACATATTCAGTACAATATTCGTACTGACGTCCTTTCTTCGGACACTGTGTTCATGCCCACAGGTAGGTAGGGAGGTGATCCAGACTCATAGGAGCTAGCGGCTGACTTGAGAGCACTCCATTTTCCGGAGGTGCCACTGATTATTCTTTTGGTACATATATGTATATAGTCATGGTTGGGCACGACGGGGTCTTGTCCCGTCCATATGTCTAGTATTCTAGTAGAGGCTCGTAGATACGCAGTGTGGGTAGTATGGTCCCATGGTCTCCATGTATATGTATGTGTATGTATATATATTATTTTGATAGCCGAAGGGCTTGTGTTTATAAAAGCAAATATGTTTCCGATAATGACAGTTTTATATGATTATGAGCATATAGTATGAGCTAGAGCAGATAAGCAGTAATATGAGCAGTGTTCAGCGGTTAGCCCCGGATACCCGTCGCGGCCCGTAGCTCGGGTCGTGACGGAAGTGATATCAGAGCAGTTCAGTCCTAGGAAGTGTCTACGAGCCGTGTCTAGTAGAGTCTTGTTTATGGTGTGTTGCGCGCCAAGCTAATAAACAAGAGGCTACAGGGCATTTAGGAAAAATGTCCATCTTTCTTCTTATGAGATCGTGCGATAGAGCCGAGTATAAGATTTAATCCTCCCTAATGAGTATGTTGTGATTTCAGCGCCAAAAGTTAAAGCCGCCCAGAAGGGCAAGACTACGACAAAGAGGCGGGCAGAAAGAGAGCCGCCTATGAATGAAAATGAGGATGAATCTTATAATGAGGCTCCATCTAATGCCTCTAATACTCCGCCTATTACGGAAGAACAAGAAGGGGCTTCTGCTCCAGCTCCTATGCCTCCAGTTCCTCCACCGGCTACATCGGGTCAACAAGTGACCGAGGCTATTAATTTATTGACACGGTCGGTTGCCGCTCAGGCACAAAGGAAAAATGCGGGCCTAAGTGACCGTTCAGCTAGTGCTAGAGCCCGTGACTTTATGAGCCTAAATCCTCCGGAATTCTTTGGGTCAAAGCCGGATGAAGACCCGCAAGGCTTTATTGATGAAATGCTAAGAACGTTACGGATTATTCATGCTTTGAAAATTGAATCATATGAGTTGGCATCATATAGACTCCGAGATGTGGCAGTTTTATGGTACAACAATTGGATAGCATCAAGGCAAGGGAATTGTCACACCCTGATTTTACTAGGGTGTGATGGGCACCCGACCCCATGTGCGGAGCCGAGCGAACCCGCGGACTCCTATTACATACATAAACTTTCGGACTCTTAATCAGACAAAAATGACAAGTACAACAAATATTTGAAAATATCCTTTGTAGTTTACAAATCGACAGAAACTGTATTCATATGGAATCTCGCAAAATACAGAATGACACGTCGGCTGATGGAGCCGCTCACAACTGACATTCAGAACCCACAACTCGTCGCAAAGTCTCTAACAGATAATCGAACACATAACATGCATAATCTGACTCGGCAGCACTCCAGGAGCAAATGGAGCTTGCCAACGCCGCTGGAACTTCTCCTACAAAAGCCTGTACTCATCTGGGTGTACCTGCGCGGCATGAAACGCAGCCCCCGAAGAACAGGGGGTCAGTACGGAATATGTACTGAGTATGTAAAGCATAAAATACAATAAACAGAATCATAACTGAACAGAGGATACAGAACATAAATGCAAAGGGCGGAGTATCAGAAATGCTTACTCATAAAACATAGGCAAATGCATAACGGAAAATATGCCATAGCCGGCCCCATTATGGGACTCGGTAAAAGTAAAGTGGTCGCCCCCGACACCGGCGCCACAACATATCGGAATATATCGTAATGTGCACATATCATAGCATATCGGATGGCCATATCATATCATATCATATCAAAGTGTACATGGCACAAAGATACTCCACAACCCATGTACATGTATACCGCCCCTCGCACCGAGGCACGGCGAACAATGCAGTGGAAGACGCTTGATAACATATCCTGGCCCGGGCTCAGTGAAGGAAGCATTGAGGCATCCACGAGCGGAGTAGTGAGAAACTAAATGCAATATAAAATGTACAACATATACAGAGACCAGACGGAATAATCAAACGACATATCATGAAAAAGGGTCCGGACGAGGCATAGCACATACCTTTTAACGGCCGCGGAGGATTCTTATCAAAATAGGACTTCAGGGGTCATTTGTGCATATCAAAAGATAAAACATATACAGAAACCCGATAGCGTAACTCAAATGGCAGACTTTATAGCGGACATTTGACAATAACCAAAACATAAGTCTTTTAGATATCAGAATGGTTCGTGTCAGAATAGTCTTTCCGAAGCAGTTTCAAATTCCAAAGTAGCTCATAAGACTCGATACAATAATTATAACAGTTATTCTTTAGAAATTAGAAAGGTAGTTAAAAGTTTTCCTTAGTTTTCATTTTAAAGAAGATCAAACGGAATATCAACACAAAGTTCGGAAATAGTGGGTCCGCCTCGGGTCAAGTAAGGTGGCGTACCCAAACAGTGCATATTAAACCTTGTGATGTCATTTATGAGAGGTATAAGATAATCGGATTTCATATGCACGAGTTCTAGATACTTGGATGACTTGTTGAAACAATCGCAACATAATTACTTCAATTCTACTGAATGAAAAGGGGCGTTTTTGGACGTGGATTCCGAGGAGTAGAGTTGTCCCCGAGGTCCAAATTCAACCCTAGTACATCTAAGACATGCCAAGAGAAGGAATGGGAGAGCTTTACATACCTTGTTTGCCTTTTACGCTTGCCAAAATTCAAATCCCGTTTCGTCCAAAACCTACAAATGGTCACATTTACCAATTGCTATTCATAAGGCTTAAAGTTTCAATCTCAATCAATACTTGTCTATAAAAATTTGGGCAGCATCTCCCCTATATATATAACATCCCCGAGATTCAAACTCGGCCAAAACAACAACAACCATACCAACAACAATATAAACAACATCAATAATCGACTAGAACGCATTCTAGCGCAAATAGTCTTATTTTCCAAATAATGCAACAACTCCAAATCCAACTTTACACTTACAAACCAATATCAATATGTTCATATTCACATACTAATTTAAGATCATTCAAACATAAACCAAGAGCATTCCAAGCTATATATCCAATATTCAACAATTCCATCAATTTCCATATTCAATCCAAAACTCTCATATATGCAACGAAACCATTCCAACGCATTTTCTACTTACTAATTCATCTCCAACAACAACAATCTACACTTTATCAACTTCATTATCTTAATATCATAAAATCGCATTAATATGACATAAGTTCTCTACATTTCATATTCATGCCAACTTACCCATATATGCTTTATTTACATTATAATGATCACAACAACACAACTAACATGTTACACAAAATGAATCCATCACCATTCCATCCACATATAGGCCACGGCCAACATGCAATTCTCCAACTTCATCCCATTTTCATTCAACTTTCATTTTCAATACAATTTCACAATGACCACAATTATAATACAACATAAAATTCAACTCATTCTAACTATACAACTTTGCATGTATTCGGCCACATGCACACATGCACTTCTACTTTATAAACTTCCACATTTACATGATTTCTACTCATTTCCACATACTACAATATAAATAAAGGCCTTACAACACCTAAAAGGGAATTGAATCTTACCTTTTTCTTCTAACTTCTTCACTCCACCAAATTGTCCAAACGACGAAACGAACGACTTATCTTCCGAAATAATTATACCATGTTGGAGAGGACCCTTGAATTAGTAGGAATACAACAAGAAAATAATTTTTGGGGACAAAATTTGAAGGGACAAAAATTGGAGACCATGGCCGAATGGCCATGGTTGTTGTTCTCCTTCTTTCTTTCTTTCTTCTTTCTCTCAACTTCTTGAATTTTCTATGGTCACATGACAAATATATTTGTCATGCTCCCCCCCCCCCCCCCATGTGGGGTCCACTATGGCCGGCCACCTTGGGTGGTTTTTCTTTTCTTTTTTTTTTTTTAATCATTTAGTCCACACTTTTTGGAAATTTTCATGAAACTAATTTTTTTGAAATTCCAATTTTGCCCTTGGCCTTTTCCAATATTTCCACATCCAAAATTGTCATAATGTGTCAAACAAGATCAATATATAGTGTCAAACAAGATCAATACATAGCATTGTCCATTAACTCCGCCGAGCTAGAGCGGATAGATTCTTAAATTTGAAACAAGGTAACATGAGCGCCCGGGAGTATAGCCTTCAATTTAATTCTTTGGCTAGATATGCTACTACTATGGTAGCCGACATGGGCGATAGGGTGCACAGATTTGTGAGTGGCTTAGGGCCACATTTATTCAAAGACTGCTTGACGGCTTCATTGCAAGATGGGATGGACATTTCTCGCATCCAGGCACATGCCCAAAATCTTGAAGGACAACAACATCCGCAAAGAGGTGATCGCGATGTTGATAGGGGGCAAAGCAAAAGGGCCAGATCTAGGGGCACAGGCGGTGATTATAAAGGGGGATCAAGGCAGACATATTCTAGGCACTCAGGTCGGTCGTGACGAGTGCACCTCCCCCGATTTACAGGCGGCCACCGATCGCTTCTATCGTTCGGGGCGGGGGTCGGAGGTTCGAGGCCTCGGGCTCGCGGTTTGGGGGAGAGTATAGTCGAGAGAGAGACCTCCGGTGCCGCGATGCGGCCCGGTGCGGTAGATTACATTACGGGCAGTGCCGCGGTGGTCGGACGCTTGTTATGCTTATGGTCAGGTAGGGTATATGATGAGAGATTGCCCGTCGATGAGCGGCAGAGTTGTGGCCCAGCCCATAGGATCAGCGGCTGGTTCTTCTTCGCACGCCCCTACGGCGCGTACCCTCGGACTCCGGCGAGCCGAGGTAGAGGCCGAGGGGAGTATCTATGCAGTACCACACGGACACCGCTTATATGCTTTAGCCGGGCGACAGGATCTCGAGTCCTCCCCAGATGTGGTTACAGGTACATTGACTGTGTTTTCTCATGATGTGTATGCATTGATAGATTCGGGTTCCACATTGTCGTATATTACTCCATATGTTGCTAATCGTATTGGGGTGAAACCCGAGCCGATCAAACCTTTTGAGGTATCTACTCCGGTCGGTGATCCCGTAATAGCTAAATAAGTGTATAAAGGTTATATAATTGTGATATGTGATCCCCAAACCAAAGCTGATTTAGTTGAGTTAGAAATGCTAGATTTTGATGTTATAATGGGTATGGATTGGTTGGCCTCATGCTATGCTAATGTTGATTGCCGAATGAAATTAGTTCGCTTCCAATTTTCGGGAGAGCCCGTGCTTGAATAGAGAGGTAATACGGCAACTCCAAGGGGTAGGTTTATTTCCTACCTTAAGGCAAGAAAGATGATAGCTAAGGGCTATATTTATCATTTAGTCGGAAAGTTCACGATCATCACGACCCAACCCCGTGCAGTCGTGACTAGTGCCCGAGCTGGGCACTCGTTCCCTTTTCTAATCATAACCCGCTCATAGTAACTTATTAGAAACTTATATATATATATATATATATATATATAACATACACGGTGGCACATATACATACCTATACATATACAGATCATACATATAGTCCGGGGAATGTCGAACACAAATATAAGCGAACAAATGCTACCACAACCCACGTACATGTCTACGGGCCTCGCAAGAGTCATAGCGAGAATCATATGACGGGACGGGGCCCCGCCGTACCCGAGAATAAGCATACGCAATATATACATAGAAGAGTACCGTACCAAATGTGGGCTCGGGACAAAAGAGCACTCCAAAATACCGGAAAGGGGAGTCTAAGCCGACGGCTCACCCAAACGAGTACACGTACTCGCGCGGCATGAAACGCGACGACTCGAAGAAAAGGGGTCGGTGCATTTTAATATGTGCGAGTATGTAAAGCAGGAAAATACATTAAACATAATCAAAACCGGAACGAGGGTTATAGAAATAAGTATAGAATCCGAAACATAAAAACATAACTTGCCTTCTGAACCGCTTATAATGCATATACACAAGTCGGTAACCGAGTCATATCATAATCAGATCATCGCACCATTGTACATACGTATCGTACCCGGCCCTCTAGTGAGGGACTCGGTGAGGTATCACGTACATTATACGCATATCACTTACCGGAAATCATATACGAAGTTTAAAAACAAATATAATAATCGGAGATAATGAACCAGCATGCTTGTTTTATAAACATAAATCATGTATGTCAAAAACATATGTCATATATGGTCCATAATGGGACCCGGCGGACGGAACGTGGTCGCCCTCTCCCGCTCGGGCACCACAACTCATCATACTTGAAGTTTTTGTATATTCTCCGAACATCTCCTCCAAATCGCATCATATTTCAGAATCATATCATATTTGTAACTCATCATACTTTGTATCATATCATATATCGTAATCGATCATATTTCGTACGCTCATCATACTTCGAATCTCATCATACTTCGGATTGTGCGCACGATAATAACCGGCCCGGACTCAAATAGGAAGTAACAATAATATGCACGAGCAGAATCGTAGGGATCATATACAATGTACAAAATTCATAAATCATATGCAGCATAAACATTTACCAAAATTCAGTAAATTAATCAAAACGAACCATTATTTACAAATTAGGGTCGTAGTCCAATCAAATTTCCTTTTGAATGCCGTTCGGAAACATATCAAACGAACTTTGGAAATCATAATTACATATCGAAGTCACAAGCATAACAATCCTTATTTAAAAGGCATCTAATTCAAAATTCTAAACTTACCAAATAAGTAGGGAATCCATGCTCGGAGATCAAGGTGAAAATATTAATAAATCTTTCTTAAAGGTCATTAAGGAGAATCATAGAAAAGCTGCGGGCCCCACGGACGGGTGCCGACCCCATCCGAGCCCGACTACGAGAGTTAGGGGAATGTTATGTCTTATGAAGTTACCTATTATGTTTCGGGGTGATCCGAGCTCATATGCAAAAGTTACGGGCGTTCGAAGTCCGGAACCTTTTAATAGCGAAAATTCCTTATAAGACTTTTGAAATTCCATCCTTTGAGAACATAATAACCTTATCTTGTTTACACCAAAGAATAAGTCTTTAGGCACGAATAAAAATACGCATCTAGGCTCGGATTCTAAGAGTGGAAATTGCCCCGAGGTTCAGGTCATATCCTAGTGGTACTACGACATGCCAAAGAAGGGAAAGTAACGCCTTACATACCTCGTCCGCTCGCAAGCTAAATCAAATCTCAACTCTCGGATGCTCCAAGATCTACATAACGCCAATATACCAAACATTAGCCATACGCATTTAAGCATTCAATTCCAAATGAACATTGAATTCTACCGAAATTTCGGCAGCATTTCCCCTGTAAATACACCAACCCCGAGATTTCAAATCGGCCAAAATATCAACAACGACAACCACAACAACACCAACAACATCCACAATCGAATTAAGACACATTATAGCATGAATAGTATTCCTTTCTATATAGTGCGACAACTTCCAATCTAATTTCGCACTTCCAGTCCAATATCAATGTTTTCATATTCATTTACTACTCAAGATCATTCCAATACAATTCGGAAGCATTTCATATCATTCTATAAAATATTTACAAATTATACAAAGATTCCACCAAAATCATAATTCATCCGAAACTTCTAATTTTCGGCATAAATATTCATAACACATTTTCATCTTCCAATTTCATTAACAATAATCATAATTCGCACCTTAACACTTTCATTTTTCATCATTTCATAAATCCTCCATAAAATCACAAAACTTCCTATAACAACTTACCAACCAATCTTTCATGCCAATATGGATTAGCATCCTTCCAAATTCACCAACTAACATAATAATTCACATTTAGAACTCCATTTCCATAATTACATAAAAACTACATTAAAATCACATAATTCCCTATAATTATTTCCAACAATTTTTCCATGCCAACTTTGTTAGAACCCGTATTTTTGTACATGGGAACAATCCGGATTTAATTATGATAAATTAAGGACAAAACTATTTCGGGATACAAAGTCGGGATTTTTGACCTTCGATTTTATTTTGAGATATAAGTTATGCATGAATTTATTGGTATGGAACAATTAGGAAAATTTGGGACCAAAAGTGATAAAAATTGGAAGATGAAAATCATCCACAATTCCATGTTGGCCGTGTATAGTGGGAGAGGGGACCCCACATAATTTTGTGTCATCTTTTAAGTGATCCAACTCATTAATGTGGCCAAGGTAATTGTACACTCCATTTAAGGGATAAAAGATGACCACTTAGTCTTCCATTCATTCACCACACACTTAACACTTAGAAAAAAATAAAGTTGAAGACTCCCTCCATCAAGCTCTCGCCACGTAGCTCCAAAATATCAACCCCCATTTTTAGCTCTTCCAAAATTATTCCATTGATGTAAACCCACTATATTGGGGTCCTAAGTAGCGTGGAAGCATCGTTGAGCGATCAACCTATTATTTTTCATCTTTGAAACCCTAGGCTATTGGAAGTTAAAGAGAAAAAGGTAAGATTTGATCTTGTTTTTGTGTTATGAAGGTTATATTCATGTTGTAGTATCTTATAATGGAGGAAAATCATGAAATATGGAATGTTGGAGATGAGTTGGGTTTGTGGTGCTTGAGCCGTGTGGTGTGTGTGTGTGTGGTGTGATATTGAATTGATGAATTAATGCTTAGTTAGTTTATTATGATCATTGTAAGGTGAAGAAAAATTGGGAATCATCCATATATGTGTATGTGTAGTGTTGATTGAAATGGGACACATTATATGACAATGAATGAATGAATGTCGCTTAATGCTTTAGTCGTCGTCGCTATGAATTCTAGGTTGGAAATGAATGGTTATTGACTCAAAATGATGTTGTTAATGTTGCGGACTGTTTTTGGAGGTTATTGTATGTTTAATGTAATTGGTATATATTGATGAGATAGCATTGTTAGAATGTAAATTGTGAATACAAACCATGATTTGGAAATGAAGAAAAAGTTAGAGGGGCTGTCTCGGTTAGGGGCTGTTTCGGGTAGCTTGGGAAAATTTATGGATTGTTGGAAATGTTGTATGAATTGCTTAGAATGTCTTGAATTATTGT
>NW_026718102.1:0-109271 GCF_029784015.1 Lycium ferocissimum
AATACATCTTGTTCTACGACTTGCAAAAGGGGTCAGGGAAAATGATAGGTAAGGGGTGCTCGGTACAAGTATCGGGTACTCATCCGGCCCCTAGTTGGGTGGGGACATAAAAGTCTTGGTTATGGGTGTGTTGCGCCCATCCCCATAAACAAAAAACGGGGCTTTTAAAGGTTGGAATGACCTTCCTTTTTAAAAGAATCGTGCGATAGAGCTATGATATAAGAACTTCTTATTTCTTAACCGTGTGGTGTATTTCGAAATGCTTAAAAAAAGGGTACAGGCCCAAAAGGGGAAAGGAACGGTGAGAAAAGCTTTAAAACCCCCCGATGGGTAGAAAAAGTGAGTCCCGAGTGTGGCTTAATCTTAGTCCCCCCGTTTCGGTACCTATACTAGAAAAAGGTGGGGGAACCCCCCCCGCCCCCTCCGGCCCTCCGGTTCCTCCCCGGATCCCCCGGGAAAAAAATTAAAAAGGGTTAATTTGCGGCTCAATTGGTTCCCCCCGGACTCGGAGGAAAGGGTACGGGGAAAGGCGATGGGGGTTGTTAGTGCAAGGGCCCGCGATTTTTTGGTTTGAACCCTCCGAATTCTTTGGAAAAAAAGCCGGATGAGGACTCTGTTTCATCGATGGTATGTTGAGGAACCCGGTTGATAAATGCTCGGGAAAAATCGGTGGATTTAAAAGGTCCTATAGGTTGAGAGATGTCGCGGTTTTTGGTACACGGTTTGGATGGCTTCGGGGGCCATTGCACCACCTCCATTATGGTAATAATTTGTAGATGCTTTTTCTGACATTATTCCCCCGAATTTAAAAGGGGCTGGAAGGAAAAGGTTCCCTTTTAAATTTGAGACAATGGAGCATGAGTGTTTTCCTAGGTAAAATCCCCGTTTCCCAATTCTTTGGCTAGGTATGCTTCGGCCTGGTAGCGGACATGGGTGCCCAGTGCACCGGTTTGAAAAGGGGCCAATTTGATGGATAGGTACTTGGTAGGTAAACGAGGACAATATGGACATCTCCGCACCCAAAGCCCTCTCGGAATTTAGAAGAAAGCCTACAATAACAAAGAAGTAGTGGGGCATGATAGGGGCATAACAAGAGGGCTAGATCTTGGGTCCGATGAGTGAGTATAGGGGGGGGAACCGATGGCGGGTTTTAAGGCTTCGGGCTATTCTATGATTAGTGCCCTCGCGGTTTGGGGGCGGGAGATTTGATAGATCTTTTTCGTGGGGAGTCAAAAGTTTTTTGGGGTCTTGGTTTAAAGGTGATTCGGGTAAGGCGAGGCCCCCCGTCCCACATTTTCCCCCGGTGGGGGAAAGTTCATTGGGGTCGGTGCGGTTGAGTTTCGAGGTTTGCTATTGATGTGGTCGACCGGCCATATTATGCGTGATTGCTCCTCGGTTGGTGGAAAGGGGTGTCACGACCCCCCCCGGGGGCCCGTGACTAGTCTGGGAAATGGGGCCCCCAAACAATCATAATTTCGAGTCCCCCAAACCCAATGGCTTATATAGACAAAAATTTAAAAAATTGCTCTCGAAATATATTAAACTATCGAAAACCCAACTCTCAAACCGGCATATATATAAAAAGCAGGCAAGGCTATCAAATGGCCCGGCTCAAAACATATACAAATGCAAGCCGAAAAAGGCCCCGGGCAGGGAAGGGATCCCCCCCAAAACACAACATATCAAACACGACCCATCGAAGGGGCGAAAACCCCTTTGTGCCCCGGACCTCTAAAGGGAGGAAGAGAATCATATGAGGGGAGGGGGGCCCCCGCCCAGAATAAGTACATACAAATGCAACGAATGAATATATACCAAAATATTTGTCACACCCAATTTCCGATGGGGCATGATGGGCCCCCGACCCTTACCTGGGGCCCGGGGCCCCAAACCCGGGGGCTATCGTAATACTCTAACCATCGGGCCCAAAAAACAAAACCGCACGTAATAAAAATTTTTTGGGAAAAAAAAACATCTTTTTTTTTTTCAAATCAAATAAAATGAAATCGATAACGTAATATAAGGCCCCAAGGCACTTGGGTTATATAGCCGCTTGAAAAACCACTGGGTAGCGTAATGCATACAAACCAGGCAAAAAAACCCCAAAAAGGCCCGGGAACTATCACCCCGACCTTGTCAAAAAGTCTCTCTTCTCGGATACCTTACCCCTCGGACGGGGCGCCGGAAAACCGGAATACTAAAGGCTTATATACGAAACACAAATCGTGTCAAACGCCCATAACGGACCGCGACACACGCGAATAATCATCATACTCATACCGTGCATACACGTCATATCTCCTCGTCATACGAGATAACATCAACCGATGTGGGATTTGCCTAGACCAATGTGGGATTTGCCTCGATCATTGGGTTTGCCCCACCATCGGTGAACAAACTCATCATATCGTCATACATCTTCACATATTATATACGTGTCCATGTGACCGTGGGACAACGTGGTCGCCACCATATCCGGCGTCCACGACACGGAATGACCCGTAAGTTTCAAATCTCCGTACAACCCCGAACATAACACACCATCACAACATATCATAAGCCATATCACAAAGATAACTCCATAAACGGAACCCGACCCTACGGCGAGGTCTCGGAACCGTAACACAAGATAACACCGCAGTATATCATAGTGCGCACGATCATATACCGGCCGGATCCGTGAAAGAGGTAACACGAACGCACGAGCAGATCGTAAGTGACCACACGCATACATCGTCACATCAACCGCCGAATGATCAAAACGAACCCTCTTTTGAAAATCCAAAACCGTTGTTACGTATCAAACCGTCGTTACGTATCAAAATCATGGGCATAAAATCCTTATTTCCAACTCGACGTATAAATAAATAATCATGCTTGGGATCGGAAAAGTGGTCGTATTAAATCCCTTTTAAAAAAATAGGTCATTTAAAACCGACATAGAAAAGTCGCGGGACCCACGAACGAGCGTCAACTCCAATCCGGGCCCGCCTATAAAAATTTAAGTCCTTACTCGTCATGAAATCATTTGCGAAGAAATCAAAGCGATCCGAGCTCTCTCTTGAAAGTTACGGTCGTTCGTAGTTTCGAAATCGTTTAGGAACATATCTCTTTTGAAAACAAAACTCTTTTGAAACAAAATTCTTTTGAAAATATACTCTTTTGCAACCTTAGAAATTTAATCATACTAAAGACGTAAGGATCATAACTCGACCGCATTAAGGACACGAATGTTAAGAAACATATAAGAATCGCTACACAACATTTCAAACTCAATCATATCAAAGACATACGGACCATACTAAGGATACCAACATCAAAAGCAAATACGAATCACAAACATACCCGAAATTAAGAATGGAGTTACCCCGAGGCACAAATCATGTCATACCTTAATCCCGTCTAAGACATGCCAAAAGAAAAGAAGGTAACTTCACATACCTCGATTGCTTCCTAAGCTAATCCAAACTCAAGTCTCGCTTCTCAAAATCTACAATAAGGTCATTATGCATTAACCATTAGTCATAAGCATCGAGAGATCCAATTCCAAGTTTGCACTTTATTTACAATTTTGGGCAAGATTTCCCCTATAAATGCAACAACCCCGAGATTTCAACTCGCCAAATTCATCAACAACAATACCAACAAACATTCTAACAACATCAACCATTTATTCAAAACGCACTTTATCATCAACAACCTTCTTTCGCACAATGCGACGACATTCCAATTACGTTCAAACCAACATATATAATCAATTCAATATCATTGCTCACGCGTTCAAATACCAACTCAAACCATTCAAACATGATTCAATAACATTTCCAACAATCCACAAAAATATTCAAACAATCCAAATAATATGCCATAGAACCCGAAACCTTCTCAACTCAACATGAACAACCATAACATATTTCTTCCTTCCAAATTCATAAACTTCACTAACAATCCGCACGTTAACAATATTATTCACGTAAATTCCAGAAACCATATTAAAATCACATTATCTTCTCTAACAACTTACAAACGACTCCAACTTCCATTTAAATCATTAAACCATCATTTTCATTATGGAATCCATATCAACAACAACCAAAATATTAAATAAAAATTAGTTCATCACTCCAACATAACCAACACCTACACTGCTTCACTTCAACATACCATATTTTATGAATTTCCACACACCACAACACATATAAACCATCCATAACATGTGAAAAGAGGATTAAAACTTACCTTCTTCAACATTTTCTTGTTCCCATTCTCCTCTAATTCCAAATGAAATTATATTCGTGACTATCGCTGTGCCCGGACTTCGATTGGTACTTCATTACTTGAAATCTCACTCAAAATCCTCAATTGTTGTGATGTATATTTGCTTCCTTTGTTGCCGAATTTTAAAATTTTTGGAAGTTTTGGATGAAAAAAAAATGAGATTTTAACCCTTAAAACGGATTTCTTGAAGTCGGTTTTTTTATGCTAAGATCTTGTAGCGATCACGTAGCAAGATCTTTTATGTAGCGGTGCCGCGGAATCTTGTTTCTGCGTCGACATTCGTTTGTAACGTCTATAATTCTCTACTCCGATGTCCTATCAATGAACGGTTGGTTGCATTACAAACTAGACTCGACGAAATTCATTTTAGGACTTTGAACCACCTTAAAACTCCACATATACTATGAGATATGCGCCTCCAAAGTTAACTAAAATCCGTCCCGCGTTTCTCAAATTTTCGTCGAACTTATTTTCTTCAATTTGCTCAATCCCGAAATATTCCGAAATTCTCCATACATGATATTTATCACTTATTACACTAATAATGGCCATGTTCCCAAGTTTCAAAATATTCTTTCCCGATTACGACTTACGAGATCGTAATTCACCCTTTTCTTCGTTGTTACGTACTTTCCATGGCTCTAGTGCCTTTCAAAACATCTCATTACTAAGATGAGGTACATGTCAAACTCAAGCAAAGCTCTTGCTGCACCTTGAAAACGAAGAACTAAGAGAAAAAGGTAGTTTTAACATGTTAACATGGTTGTGGATTATTGATGTAGTTTATGAATTTGGAAGAAAGAAATGTGTTGTTGTTGTGTTGTGCCATAAGGGTAATTGGAAGGTTTCGTAGGTGACTTTATGCACATTGGTTGGGCCGTTTGAATATTGTGTGGATTGTTTGAAATGTTCTTGAATTTTGTTTGAATGGTTTCGGATTGGTATTTGAATGTATGAGCATTGGAGTTGGTTGGATTGTTCTTAATTGTAGGTGGTGATTTGAATGTAAATGAAATGTTCGTGAAGTATTTATAAAAAGAGTTACTAATGTTAGAATGAGTTTTGAATCACTTGTTGATGGTTGCTAGTTTGATTGTTGGCATTGTTGTTGATGAATTTGGCCGAGTTGAATTCTCGGGGTTGTTGAATTTACAGGGGAGATGCTGCCCAAATTTCTGTAAATAGAGTGCTAGTTTAGAATTGGATTTCTAAGAGCTTACGACTAATGTTTGGCGTCTAATGATGTTATTGTAGATTTTGGAGAAGCCAAGACGTAAGTTTGGATTAATTTAGGAAGCGGACGAGGTATGTAAAGCCTAACTTTTCTTTCTCTTGGCATGTCTTGATTGTATGTAGGCTAGAATACGAGTCTCGGGGTAACTCCACTCTTAAGATCCGAGCCGTATACGATTCTTGTTTCCTTCGGATGTCAATGTTCTTGATATTGTCAAACTATGGTTCATAAGTCTTTTGTATAGTTGGATTTCAAGTTTTGCATAAAGAATGTTGCTTTTAAAAGGTTTCGTAACTACGAACAATCGTAACTTTCATAGACGAGCTCGGATCGCTTCGAAACGTTCGCGGGAGATTCTATAATGGATAAGGTCTCCACTTTCATAAATGGACCTGGATTGGTTCGATACTCGTCCGTGGGACCCGAGACTCTCCTTTGTGTAGAACTAATGACTTTCGAAAGGATTGAGTATAATTATTGTCTTAAACTTCGGACGTTGACTACTACTTCTCTAACGACTTTATAATGACGACTATGCCCTTAATTTCCATAAGCTATTTCATATAGTTTGATATGTGTCTACGAGTCTTAAAGTTCGATTTGATATGTCCTCGATCGACGTTTGAAAGAAACTTGATTTGACTAACGCCTTGGTTTTAAATGATAACCCACTTTGATTATTTTATGAGTTTTTGAAAAATGTTTTAAACTGCATATAGTTCCCCACGACTCTGCTCGTGCATATGGTTGCTATATCCTTCACCGAGTCCCGGGCCGGTTATGTTTCGTGCGCACTTTGATATATTCCGGAGTATGATGTGTCCGGTACGCCGAGTCCCCTTTGGCACCGTGTATATTTGGCGTTATGGAGTGTTACGACGTTATGATGTGATATGATATGTCGGGTGTTGGAGATATGAAATCTTCGGAGTATGATGTGGCGTGGCGCCAATGACGGGCGGCGACCACCGTTCTAAGAGCCCTATGCATGGTTTGTATTTTTATGAGTAAGCTTTTTAATATTTTGAATATTGCATTTACTTTCCGTACTTCCGGTTTTATTTGTGATCTTGTTCACTATATTTCATGCTTTGCATACCTACTCGGTACATATTCCGCATCGACCCCTTTCTTCGGGGTCGCGTTTCATGCCGCGCGAATGCAGTACTTATTTGGATGATCCACCAACTTAGATTCTGTTCGGTGACTTGGGAGCGCTCCCTGTTCGGAGCCTATACTTTGATCCGGAAACTTCGTTATTGTATATATATGTACATGTTTGTTCACGGGTACGGCGGGGCCCTGTCCCGTCATATGAGTTTGTTATGACTCCTAGAGGTCTGTAGACATATATGTGTGTGGGTTATGGGTACTCACTATTCGGTCGTGTACCGTGTGATTTGTGATTTGGACGTCCCCTATGCTATGACAAACTTTATCGGCTTATATGTGATACTATTTTCGGGAGTTATGACGGCGATATGTATATTTGTATATTTGTGACAACTTCGGGGGGCGACGTTCCACTCTTCGTAAATATATGTTATTTGTACACGGTATAAGTTATTCGTACGCTATTTCTGATTTGGGATACTAGGTATGTACGAGTGCCCAATTCGGGCACGGGTCGCGGCCTACGGGGTTGGGTCGTGACAATATGTTTATATAGTTTATAATCCGCAATTTCATGCTTAATGAAGCTAACCCAACCAATAATACAAGATTTCAGAGCCAAGAACCCATTAGGAAGAAAACCCATTAAAACCCTTCTTTTAATCTTAAGCTTTTTATGGAAAATATGAATCTAGCTAGCTTGTTCCCAACATATTCAAGCATATTCAACATTAATCGTACTATTTAGGAAGATTCTAGGAACCAAAAATGATTTAGAGCTCAACTCACGAACTCATTTGAAGACCCATTAGTTTCTATGGATTCTAGATAATACTAGATGATTAAGAGAGGTTAATGAAACCATATTAAGGTAGGAATGTTACCGTAGGGAAGAAATCACTTGAAAACCCTCCAATTCGCCTCCACAAAGCTCTCAATTCGGAATAGAAATAATGACTAGGGTTTTGGGGTATTATACTCATAAAAACTGCTGGTCGACTGCTCTAGCGGTCACCCTTACCGCTCCAGCAGTATCGCCCCAGCGGCTGAGGAGACCGCTACAGCGGTCAAGGCCACAAATCAACTCACCGCTGCAACGGCAGCCACACTGCTATAGTGGCGCTGCTACAACTGTCCTGGTGCCGCTACAGCGGACACCAGATACCAGAAATATTTCCCAAGTCTCACAATTTCATCTCGAAATCCGACATTCACCCAATGCCCGAAACATACAAACCAAATATGTGGATATACATAAAAATGCGCTACAAACGCAATCGTGGCCTCATAATTTCCATCGGAGGCTTCGTTGACGAAGTCAACCCCGATGGTCTAATTATCAACTTTCCAACCCAAGTCCCAAAATGCAACCGGGGGCATTGGGAATCGAACCAAGCCAGCCAATTAGTCACAAACGATCATCCGGACCTCTCAAAATTGATAGATTTCTGAAAAAGGTCCGTTTACCCAAAAGTCAACTACCGATCAAACGGTTATCGCTTAAAGCCACATTTTCTAAATGGGTGCTCCAAAATGCCAAACGATGCCTAGGAAACCATGACTACTATCTTCTCGGGTCAAAAATAGTTCTAACGAGACTCGGGAATGAGTCAACGAGGGCAAAAATAGAATAATCACGGTAACGACAAAACGGGTCGTTACATCAGAAACCAATTAAACAGTCGCTCATCCTCGAGCGAAGAACTAGAGTAGGACAGCTTATGGTAACCAAGAAAATCATATCACAACCAACACGAAGCTCTCTCAACAAGGTACAATGCCAAACCACAACTCGCTCGCACTCAGCCAAAAGCCCCAATTACTATACCTCTAAAACAAACAACGGATCTCACATACATAAATCAAATAGCACGAACCTTTAGGCATAACTAAATCATAAAACATTCTGAAGTAGTAAGATATTCTGAGCTACTTTTGTTTCACCCTCTTTCCAAGTCGTTCCTTGAATCACAATTTCTAAGAAGTACACAATACAAATCGAAACTAGGACTTACTCTTCCCAAAAGAGAATCCTAAATTTTTCCAGAAAACTCTAAGCTATTTCATCGAAACTTCTCTTTCTCGTAGCAAACTTGGTCAGTCTTAAGCCTTCTTAACTCTTCAAATGACTTATCTAGGAACTTACCATCGAGTACTGCATACAAAGAAGATCTGCCAACATCCAATGATCACGAAGGAGCCTTATCACAATCCTAGAATCTCTCCGAAGCACAACCATTATCATTACAACCCATTGTACTAACCGAAAGGCTGACTCTGGTGAAATACCACAAGGACTACTAATAACAAACCTCAAAAATTAGGCGTTCCTTATCACATCCATTTAACTGATTTATTTGGAACCCTTAAGTTCTCTTAGAGTTACAGCCTCGATTTAACCATTTCCCTTCAAAACATAATGACCCACAGTGAACGCACCATTTCAGAATATACCAGTAACCACACAAACTGATTCCAAAATCCAAAACCCATTACATTCTTACCGCGCATAGCAAACCATAAGTTACCCCTCTCGGCTCTAAAAGCTGAAACTTATCAAAATTGTTCTCATGGTACCGGATAACTAAATCTTGCCAATGCAACCTCAAATTCCTTAACATTACCCAATACGCATACTGGTACAACCCGAATATTTTGACATTAAGGACATATGTACTCATAAATCAATCTCTTACCTGTCAACATTCCATTGTGATACCTCAATAACCCATAATACTTCCAAAAGCATTCAAAATCTCACAATCCTTGGAGCTAACAGGAATAATCACTTCGAACCCATAATATCCGAATTCATTCCATCAATGTTGTTCATAACATAAAACACTTAGCACAACCCGATCTCGTCTCGGAATGCTGACAGCCATAACTTACCAAGAATTTCTACAATTCCTTTCTCTTGAACACACACTAACTCATTCACTGCAAAGTCCTGCGAGACTATCCAAAGGGGAACCACACAAGCCACCTCTAATAAATCCAACATGTCGGTTATCTGAAATCTCACTTCTCACTTAGCCATTTGTCACAACTTCTTATCACTTGCCCATTCTGTAAATCTACTTGCTTAAAATCACACAACAGTCACAAGCTTGTTTATTCCATACTAGACAACAATACCACCATTCAAATAGATTCAAGTAGTCCCAAGGGCGTACCTACTTCTCGCCACCCTCGACAAACACTAACCAATTCTCGAAGCCACTAAATCAATTTCCGCAAATCATAATTCTTGCACACTACCGAAACAGCCTTGAAGATGGAATAACACCACACACTTTATGCATTAGAGTTGCCTTTCAACGTATCGGAGTCTAAACCGACTAAACTCTAAATCCAACGAAGCACATACTTGGTCTACAATGACTCACTTTCCCCTACCAAGGTTCCCCTATACCATTCCTTATATTGAATTTCAAATTGACCCATATAACTCGAATAGGTTTAAGCCTCATCTCTGCTTCACTAAATTAGAACGTCTCCAGTGTCGAACCTAAACACACCTAACCATTCAAGTGACTATACCATCACATAATGTATGAGATCAAACGCATGAGAACGAGCGTTCGTCGTTTGAGGGAGGACGAAACAAGAATACACAGATACCACTTAGAATCGCCTAGATACCAATTGGATAAAAGTAGCACGAATAGAAAGAAGGAAGGGAGTTTTTCTAAAGATGCCTCATAGCCTCTCGCGGATGGGTACAAACGTCTCCGTATCATTCCACGAGACTCTACTACACATTGCTCTTGTACATAGTAGACCGGCAACCTAAGCTCTGATACCAACTTGTCACGACTAAATTTAGGGTCGCGCGGGCACCTACCCTTCCCTCCTCTGTAGGCGAACCCTCAATCAATACACAGTAATCAAGTAAAGACAATTAACAACGGAAATCAGACTCTTAATAACCCAATATGGAAAATATTTACAACCGTTAAATAGATAAGGACTCTCTTCAAGTTCCCATGACTTGGTCTAGACTAGTACAAGAGCCACTAATGACTTCAGATTCCACTACATTCTTAAGACTCAACCTTCGTTTCGGAATGAAATGGGAGGAGGCCTTCCAGATAGGCACCGCGTATTTTCACATATGCTTCGATCAATCACTTGAAATAATCTACACCCCAAAAAGGGTGTAGCAAGTGCAATATCGCATGCCACGTGTACAGAGTAAGTATCATAGGCCGACAATGGTTAGCAACACATATCAGTAAAAGAATTCACAAATAAACATGATAACAACCCAATCAAGCCATATGTCTATCTACCACACATGGTATATCAATACCTTTAAGTATTAATTTCACTCTAATAATTCACCAGTCAATCTCACAACGATTTTGGAACTCATATATCACTAAATCGATCGTTTCAGTCTAGTAGTTAACTCATCATTAAGGCACCCGTTATCCTACATCACATAGAGACCGAACATATAACTAATCTTACGGACGGTCGATGGGATACCTCAACAAGTTCCACAATGAATCCAGATTCAAGTATACGTCATTCCCTGAGTAAAGCATCTAATCCTAAACGTGTGAATAAATCATTCTGAATCCAATCATCACAAGTAAACACCAAATCATCTCATACAAGCCATAATGCAATCCAATGCAAGATGTATCAATGCAATGCAATGCAATGCAAGATGTATGAATGCAATGCCATGCAAATAAGGTGTACACATGTACTCCAGACGGAAATATCGACGTCTCGGAAGACAACCCGGGACTGCGTGAAGTCTAAGTGCCACCACCCGTCTCGATCTTTGCCTCGCCGACGACGGACCTTGGCTAATTGGTCACACGGGGAGTCTCACCGGCACCACTGCGGGGACCCGCGGAGTTCATGCACTAACAATGATTTCGGGATAACATCATAATCGGCCATGCAACAACAATGTCCGAATGTAACCATCGGACATCGGCCTCCTCACAGTCACTCAAAAGAGTCTATCAAATATACGTTTCACAAATCAACGATTCCGGAATTGAACCTCGGACATCGGCCTTATCACAATCACTTAAGTAAAAGAGTTTATCAAATATCAGTTTCATATAAACAACGATTCCGGAATGGATCTTCGGACATCGTCTTTTTCACAATCACTCAAGTAAAAGAGTTTATCGAATATCAATTTCGCTCAATCAACGATACCATATCATCACCGGGTATCGGCCATGTATGATAACTATGAGAAATGCGTGCAATGAATATGTCAATCATCAACAATCAAGTTCAATATCACAAGTACCTCGACGGGTACGCCAACAACGTATCACATCACAATACCAATAGTGGGTATGCCAACAATATATCATATTACAATGCCAACAGTGGCTATGCCAATCAACGATACCGGATCATCACCGGGTATCGACCATGCATCATGAATGAGTGAGAATGTATGCAATGCTTGTATCAACATCAACAACCAAGTTTAATATCACAAGTACCAACAATGGGGTACGCCAACAGTGTATCATATCACAATACCAACAGTGGGTATGCCAATAATATATCATAACACAATACCAACAGTGGGTGTGCCAATAATATATCCAAATCAAGATGAATATTAGGGTCTAATCTTTAACAATAACTCATGGCATCAAGCCAACACAATAGAACTGTCAAGCACAACACAACGGGGTGGCTAGTCCCAACACACAACAGGTCAATCAATTGGTATTCATTATTACCACTTCCTTAAATCAGCCTATTAGCTTAGAACAAGTAATCCCACTCTACACTCACAATCATTCGTCACATCTCATTTTAGAACCCAATCACAATTGTTGGTGCATTTTATCCTCCCATTTATCAACTATGTTCACTAATAATGGCATAACACAATAATCACATATTACAGGAAATGCTCAACATTAGACATGAAAATAAGTTTCACCCGCTACCTCCATGTCACATATATCCAACGATATTAAAGAAAATCACATCAAACAACCTAAGGGATCTACAGCCCACAAGTCCGAACACACAAATCACACAACAATACCATCCTAAGATACCATCCCAAATCTCAAATTCCTATACATGCATTCTCCATTCCATCTAATACACGAATATATGAAACTAACCGGAGTCTACGGAAAGGGAAGTCATAACCTACCTGGCAGCCGAACAGGTGCCATGAAGCCACACGTTACCTTGTCTATCGAAGCGTCTCAAAATAACCAAACGCTATGACATATGAATTCTATGTAAATAACCATGAATAATGATACCTATAGTGGCTACTTTCTATTCAGGTCAAATTCTAACCCTTAATTTAGGAAAAATGGGTCCCAAGGGCAAAACGGGAATTTTATGACCAAAATATCAAATTCAATACCAACGGGTCAAAACCCATTACTTTAATAATAGGAATACTCAATTAATTCTTTAAATCATCATTAATGTGAAAACCCCCAAATTTGGGTCTAAGAACCCTAACTTTAATCCCACAATTTTACGACTAAAAATGGAAGACATATGTTTATATAGTTTATAATCCGCAATTTCATGCTTAATGAAGCTAACCCAACCAATAATACAAGATTTCAAAGCCAAGAACCCATTAGAAAGAAAACCCTTAAAAACCCTTCTTTTAATCTTAAGCTTTTTATGGAAAATATGAATCTAGCTAGCTTGTTCCCAACATATTCAAGCATATTCAACTTTAATCTTACTATTTAGGAAGATTCTAGGAACCAAAAATGATTTAGAGCTCAACTCACGAACTCATTTGAAGACCCATTAGATTCTATGGATTCTAGATAATACTAGATGATTAAGAGAGGTTAATGAAACCATATTAAGGTAGGAATGTTACCTTAGGGAAGAAATCACTTGAAAACCGTCCAATTCGCCTCCACAAAGCTCTCAAGTCAGAATAGAAATAATGACTAGGGTTTTGGGGTTTTATACTCGTAAAAACTGCTGGTCGACCACTCCAGTGGTCACAGCGGTACCGCCCCAGTGGTTGAGCAGACCGCTACAGCTGTCAAGGCCACAAATCAACTCACTGCTACAGCGGTGCCGCTACAACGTTCCTGGTGCCGCTACAGCGGACACCAGATGCCAGAAATATTTCCCAAGTCTCACAATTTCATCCCGAAATCCGACATTCACCCAAGCCCGAAACATACAAACCAAATATGTGGATATACATAAAAACGCGCTATGAACGCACTCGTGGCCTCAGAATTTCCATTGGAGGCTTCGTTGACTAAGTCAACCCCGATGGTCTAATTATCAACTTTCCAACCCAAGTCCCAAAATGCAACCGGGTGCATTGGGAACCGAACCAAGGCTCTGATACCAAGCTTGTCTTGCCACAAAACCCACCCTAGACGTGACCAGCATCAGACGTCATGAACAACATTGGAAGAACCTAAACGATACAATAATAACATTTCAACCCGCCAGGTTCAACATTCACCTCCAATAATTTATAAAATAAAGATAAACAAATCATGCATATAAGAATTAAATCAGTGGAAGTCTTTAGTTATCTATACTTGTCAAACATAACAACGTGCCCAAGAGTTAGTCAATAACTCAACAACTACCCACATATGTATGCTAGGGAGCTTATAAAATAAAGGAATAAAAGTCTGACTCATCGGGATGCAGCCCGGAAAATTAATGTAATGAATAAATAAATCAATAGGGTGTCCCATGAACGAATGTGTGGGCTCACTAAATTAGCCGCAACAGCAAGTCCTTCCTAAACGCCTGGAGTATCAAGAACCTACTCTTCTCCGTTACCTAACATATCATCAAAAACAACAATAGTATGCCTGAGTACTTCGTATTCAGTGAGCGCCTCAGGGACAACAATTAATACGAAAATAAAGTAAAATAATACATAAAGAAATCAGTCCTGAAAATCATGTGAAACCAATGTAAGAGCAGTTAATCAGTTTGTGTATCTCAATAAGAATTATTAAAATGATTATAAGGCCTCTTGTCAAGGTACAACTTCAAATATGCCTTTCAATTGATAATAATTAACAACAACAAGTCCATGACATAATATGAATATCACACATGCCAATACAGGCCCAAGAATCAAGCACATCGAAGGGTGACCGTAGAGGTTCCCTTATCACAGCGCACCACACCAGATTATGGAATTCGTGGTGGCTATCCTTCCTCCAGAATAGCTAGGCATTAACCGCACTCCGGGTAGCGAACCCGTTAGTGGCCACTCTTCCTCCCGAATGGCTAGGCAATTACCACACTAGGATCCATAGTGACTACCCTTCCTCCCGAGTAGCTAGGCCAAACATAACAACAAAGTTCATAGCATAGAAGCTGATTCACAATTTGTCTCAAGGTATGTCACACCATCAATTAACATTAAGGTTCATTATGCCATATCGTAAAGATTAAGTCATTTCAATCAATGTTTTAAAAACGTATAACCTCTTTACAAAATATTTCCATGTCCCAATTCATCAATGAGAATGTCATTACCAACTCTTAACCATCATTATTAAGCATCTTTCATAGAGGAAAACATTCACAATATCTTATACATATATAGGGTTTGTTACAATCTAATTTTAATGTGGGTCTGTCCCCTCACACACATTAACCACTATTTAGACATGAATTAGAGTTCAAGAAACATGAAAAGATTACTTTTCCTTTCATTCATTAAAGAATTTTGAATAAAATTTATACTTCCAACAATAGGTTCAAAAGTGATTTTCATTCAAAATAACTTTTCAAAAAGAGAGACATACAAATCATCCTTATAGTCAAAAATGATTTTTTTAAAAGAGACATACCTTAATATGTTAAACTTTGTTTAACAATTCACTTTCCTAACGAAGAACACCCAAACCCTAGCTTGAATCACTTTAGGACGAATTATACTGCAAACCCTAGGTTTTGATCACAAGAATCATGGTATGAATCATGGGTTTGATGTTAGAATGGATTAGTAATGTTAAGGGTGTTCTTACCTTTGATTTGAAGACTTGGAGGGATGATTTTCGTCCTTAGGGTTTGGAAGGATGAAATAAAATGGGAACAAAATAAGACCACACCCATTTTAAACTCAATTTTTCTACCAGAAACGGTGAAAGTACGACCTACAAGTACGTCCCGTACTTTGAAGTACGTTTCGTACTTGTAGCCTGTACTTAGGCTGCCAAGAACAGTGAAGAACGGAAGAAGTACATCCAAAAGGACGTCCCGTACTTTAAAGTACGGCCTGTACTTTCTGGGCATACTTTGGGCGAAATATCTAACTTTTGTGCCCTTTAGTAAAACGGACATAACCTTTTGTACATAGCTTTGCTCGGGCTGGGCAACCTACCGTTGGAAATGTATTTCAAAGATCTACAACTTTATCAAGGAAGTTTTTCCAAATTCGCAACACATTTTCATAAAAATCACTCAGAAGACAGACCTACCAAAACTTAGGCGAAGTTAAGAGCCCTTAAGAACTTCAATTGTTGGTTTGACTTCAAAACGATCATCTTCCACCCAAATTAATCAATAATGGATTCATATAGATATAATATCATGTTAACACTAGATTTTTACACATTCACACCTAACTCGGATTTACGGGATGTTACATTATCCCCCCTTTAAGATCATTCGTCCCCAAATGAAAGTCATGGCCTAGGATTCTTTACTAAACCTCAAATTCAGAATTTCAAGAGTTCTTCCAGTATGGTGAAACATCCTCAGAGATAACATACGACTAAACATATAATAAATGCATCATTCAAGCCTAAATACAATTGTGAGACATATCCTTAACTCCACACTTTTACAGGAAAATACATCCAAAAGGTTCAACACATACCTTTAGTAGGGAACAAGTGAGGATATATTTTCTTCATGTCCTCCTCCGCTTCCCAAGTAGCTTCCTCAGTGTTATGGTTTCGCCATAACACCTTAACTGATGCTACATCCTTTGTTCTCAACCTTCTAATTTGATGATCTAAAATCCGAACTAGCACTTCTTCATAAGACAATGCCTCATTAATTTCAATCTATTCATGATTCAACACATAGGAAGGATCAAGTTTGTACAATCTCAACATCGAAATGTGAAACATCGGATGAACCATGGACATCTCAGCCGGTAATCTCAACTCGTACGCTACCTTCCCAACCCTTTTCGTAATCTCGTAAGGACCAATATAGCGAGGACCAAGCTTGCCCTTTCTGCCAAAACGCATTACCCCCTTCATAGGTGACACTTTCAAGAAAACTTTGTCACCACAAAGTTCAATTCCCTACGCCTCGTGTCCGTATAAGACTTTTGTCTACTGCGTGTGTCTTCGGTCGGCTCGCACAATAAGATTTACCTTCTCGATCGCCTCATTAACCGAATCGGGGTCCAACAACTCTACTTCCGTTGGTTCAAACCAACCAATTGGAGACCGACAACGCCTCCCATAAAGAGCCTCATAAGGACCCATCTGAATACTCGCTTGATAGCTATTGTTGTAAGCGAATTCCACCAAAGGGAGGTGTTCATCCCAACTTCCTTCAAAATCGATTGCACAGGCTTGTAGCATATCTTCCAAAGTCTAAATAGTTCTCTCCACCTGCCCGTCAGTTTGAGGATGAAAGGCAGTGCTTAATTTCACTCTAGTTCCCAACCCTTCCTGAAAGGATCTTCAAAAATGAGCAGTAAATTACGTACCTCTGTCAGATATAATCGATGTCGGAGCACCATGCAATCTAACTATCTCCTTTAGATATAACTTAGCGTACTCCGCCGCGGTATATAACGTCTTCACAGGGATAAAATGGGGAGACTTTGTGAGTCTATCCACGATAACCCAAATCGAGTCAAACTTGTCCTTTATGCGGGGTAAACCAACAACGAAATCCATGTTGATCTCCTCCCACTTCCGCTGCGGAATCTCAATATTTTGAGCCAGGCCTCTAGGCCTTTGAAGTTCAGCCTTCACCTGTTGACAGTTCAAACACTTGGCCACAAAGTTAGAAATATCAACCTTCATGCTCTTCCACCGGTAGAGTTGTTTCAAATCCTTATACATTTTGGTGGATCCCGGATGAATTGAATACTTGGAACTATGAGCATCCATCATTAATTCTTGTCGAAGACCATCAACATCAGGAACACACAATCGTCCTTGCAACCGTAGAACGCTATCACCGCATACTGTCACACCCCAATTTCCGATAGGGTATGATGGGCACCCGACCCTTACCTAGGGCCGAGCGAACCCGCTGACTAACGTAACACCCATGACCACAGCACGGGCCCACAAAACATAACATACACACGTAATGAAATTTTTTTCGGAAAACAAACATGCCTTTCGTTTTTTTTTTCAAACCAAATAAAATACGCAATCGTATGAAAAGCGTAATATAAGGCATAACGAGTGCTTGGCTTATATAGCCGCTTGCCAAACGCATCGGTAGCATAATGCATACAAATACACCGGCTTACGTAGCGCTTACAAAAACGGACTCGACATATCATACAATCGACAACGTCGCAAAGTCTCTATCATAACCGAACACCATACAAAGCACTCGACTCGGCGGCCACTCGGAGGAAATGGAGCTCGCCAATCCGGTGGAGCATCTCACTAACATCACCGACTCATCCGTGGGTACACTGCGTGGCATGAAACGCGGCCCCGAAGAAAGGGGTCGATGCGAAATATATATAACGAGCATGTAAAGCATAGCATACATCAAACGAGGTCATAACTAAAGTAGGAAGTACGAAAGTGAAGTCGTAATAACCCAACTATCTAAGTACTTACATCCGACACACAAATCATGCATACTCATACTAACGCATCATAATCACATCATATGGAATGACAATAACCGATGTGGGATCGCTCATCATCGGTGATCAAACTCATCATCGGAGAACAAACTCATCATACATCATCACATATCAAATGCGTCCATAGGACCGTGGACGAACGTGGTCGCCACCTATCTGGCGCCACAACACGGCGATAACTCCGGAAGATTTCAAATCTCCGTATCCCCGAACACAACACATCATCACAACACCTCGTAAGCCATATCACAAGATAACTTCATAAACGGAACCGGCCCTATGGCGAGGTCTCGGGAACCGTAACACGGCATAACTCGAGAATATATCATAGTGCGCACGATCATATACCGGCCGGGATCCGGTGAAAGAGGTAACACGAACGCACGAGCAGTATCGTAAGTAACCACACGCATAGCAAACATCATCACAGACTCAACCGAATGATCAGAACAAACCCTCTTTTTTTGAAAATCCAAAACCATAGTCAAATCAAGTTTTCTCCCGAATCTCGCTCGGGGCATGGCAAACCGAACTTTAGAAACCGTTGTTACACGTCAAAATCATAGGCGTAAAATCCTTATTTCCAACTCGACAGAATAGTAAATAATCATAGTGAAGAAAATATTAAACTTTTCGAAAAAAATCCATAAAGGTAGCCTAGAAAGGCCGCGGGCCCCACGGACGGGTGCCGACCCCCGTCCGAGCCCGACTACGAGGGGTAGGGAGAGTGATGTCTTATGAACTTACATATTATGTTTTGGGGCGTTTCGAGGTCGTATGCAAAAGTTACGGACGTTCGTAGTTTCAAGGTCGTTTTTAGAACGAGTCTCTTTTGAAAACAAGATTCTTTTGAAAATAGAACTCTTTTGAAACCTTAAAAGTTTAATCCTACAAAAGACATAAGGGTCATAACTCACCAAGTTAAAGATACGAACATCAAGGAACTTATACGAATTGCTTACACAACATTCCAAACTCAACCATATCGAAGACATACAAACCACGAACTTGACTATACTAAGGATGCCATGACACAAGCAAATACGATTCACAAATATATTCGAGATTTACGAATGGAATTTCCCCGAGGTACATATCATGTTATACCTTAATTCCGTCTAAGACATGCCAAAAAGAAGAGAAGGGTAAGCTTCACATACACAGCTTGCTTCCTAAGCTAATCCAAACGTAAGTTCGTCTTCTCAAAATCTACAACAACACCAATAGGCATCGAACATTAGTCCCGGCGCTAAAGGATCCAATTCCAAACCCATGTTTTTTTCTACTGAAATTTTGGGCAGCACTTCCCCTATATATTGGACGCCCCCGAGAATTTAACTCGGCCAAATCGTCAACAACAATACCAACACCCATTTCGGCCAACATCAAGAAGTAATTTCAAACACATTCTAACACTAACAAGTCATTTCCACATACTTCGACAACATTCCAATTATATTCAACTTAACTACATATTTTCAAACTACTACCAACGATCGCATATTCGAATAACAATTCAAACCTTTCAAACACAAATCAATAACATTTCCCACAATTCACAAAATTGTTCAAAACAATCCAACCAAAACATAAGGCAACCGAAACCTTCCAAGTCCAAGGAAATATCAACAACGCATTTCCTTTCTTCCAAACTCATAAACCATACTAACAATTTCACACATTGACGACATTATCTTCCACCAATCCATGAAACTACATTAAATTTCTTAAGGTTCTAAATCAGCCCACACAATTCAACACCAACTTGGCACATTAAGCTCTTATTTACATCATTGGATTCACAACGACAACAACCAAAACATACTAAATAAAATCAACTCGCTATAAGCTACCAAAAACAGCCCAATTCGGCCAACCCTCAACCTACACCATTCCATAAGTTTCATTCACTTTCTACACATTACCATAACACACAAACATGTTGTATACAATTAAATCACTATCATCACACCATACACACACACACACGGCCAACCTTCAACTTTCACAACTCAACTTTAACATTCATATTTTTCATGATTTTAATTCATTTTCACACTCCACAACATCACAACTATCAAATTACATCACATAAAATTGGTTCGTCATGCTTACATCAACAACTTACACCCACGGCTACAACTCCCAACATACAACCTCTCATGATTTTCCATCCATTTCCATGCACCATAACACGTTCAACACATCCATAAAACATGTAAAGAAGGATTAAATCTTACCTTTTCTTTAGCTCCTCCCACGGCCAACTTTCATGAAACACTACAACGGGCGGTTTTCTTGTTCTAACAACCACTTCACGTTAATGAGAACCTTCCAATTTGTAGGAAAACAAGAAGAAAATAATTTTCCATGGTCAATTTTTGGTCTTCCATTTTTTTCTCCTTAGCCGTTTCTCCCTCTCTTTTCTTTCTTCATCTCTCTTGAAGTTTCTAAGGGATAAGAAAAGATGAAGATGACTTAAATTAGTCATCTTATTCCTCATATATAATTTGCACATGTGTGCCATGGCCCACACACTCCACACACACACACATAGTGGCCACTTGGCCTTTTTTCAAATAATGGCCAACTTTTCATAATTCATTTTTTGGTCCCAAATTTTCCAACTTTCATTCTCTAATTTTTCCTTATTCCAATCTTACCCTTAACACTTCATACCAACAAAGGATGAATATGCACTTATGCATTGAGACAAAATCAACAAAACCGGAAATTAAAAGTCTTGTCCATAACTCGTCGCAACCAACTTAGAATATTCAAAACGTACGAAATACGGGGTGTAACATCCTTTCCCCCTTTAGAACATTCGTCCTCGAATGTTCAACTAGTCTCGTAAAACATCATAAGGATTTCGGGTTAACCTTTTCCTTCTTACTCTTGTCTTAATCTCACTCTTACTACCGGCACGACCTTTCAAGTCGTATTACAAACACACATCTTATTCTCTTTCCATTGCTTTGGAAAAATTTCGGCGAGTTTCCTCTATATTTCTTACTACCTCAAAACACCGCACGCGAAATACCAACAATGCCTCACGGGGCCAACATACATATATACATATTATATCATATCACGGCCACACGGGGCTCCCAACATCAACAACGATATGAAAATGATAAACTTACCTCGTGTGTCCAACTCGAAACGATTACAATTCGATACACTTTCTTATTTGCTTTCCCCTTTAGTCTTCAACTTGTATTTCGATCGTGAGTCCCATATCCTTGCCAACATACATCTTTCATACCTTTACTTACACTGCGTACTTTGTGACTTCCAACATCGTCACTCACTTCCCTCTCGTCGGTCATTCTTCGGTAATCACAAATCGGGGTAAGGAGTCCCATCTCTGTGACTTGGCTCTGCGGCACGATCTCGGATATGAAAAGAAAAGTAACCATCCTAAATGCCCCGTAGCCTCCTGTTTATAAATGTGGCGCGCGACACACCATAAACAAGACTCTACGGACACGACTTTGCGGAACAACCCCTAGGACGAACCGCTGCGATACCACTTTGTCACACCCCATTTCCGATAGGGTATGATGGGCACCCGACCCTTACACTGGGGCCGGCGAACCGGCCGACTAACGTAACACCCATGACCACGGGCCCACAAAACATAACATACACACGTAATGAAATTTTTTTTTTCGAAAACAAACATGCCTTTCGTTTTTTTTTTTTTCAAACCAAATAAAATACGCAATCGTATAAAAGCGTAATATAAGGCATAACGAACTTGGCTTATATAGCCGCTTGCCAAACGCATCGGTAGCATAATGCATACAAATACACACGGCTTACGTAGCCGCTTACAAAACGGACTCGACATATCATACAATCGACACGTACGCAAAGTCTCTATCATAACTTCGAACACCATACAAAGCACTGCGACTCGGCGGAAGACTCGGAGGAATGGAGCTCGCCAATCCGGTTGGAGCATCTCCGCTAACATCACCGACTCATCCGTGGACACACGTGGCATGAAACGCGGAAGAAAGGGGGGGGGGAGTCGATGCGAAATATGTTGAGCATGTAAAGCATAGCATACATCAAACGAGGTCATAACTAAAGTAGGAAGTACGAGAAAGTGAAGTCGTAATAACCCAACTATCTAAGTACTTACATCGACACACAAATCATGCATACTCATACCGAACGCATCATAATCGTCATATGGAATGACAATAACCGATGTGGGATCGCGCCTCATCGGTGATCAAACTCATCATCGGAGAACAAACTCATCATACATCATCACATATCGAAATGCGGTCCATGGGACCGGCGGACGAACGTGGTCGCCACCTATCTGGCCACAACACGGCATAACTCCAGAAGATTTCAAATCTCCGTATCCCCGAACACAACACATCATCACAACACCTCATAAGCCATATCACAGCATAACTTCATAAACGGAATCCGACCCTATGGCGAGGTCTCGGGAACCGTAACACAGCATAACTTCAGAATATATCATAGTGCGCACGATCATATACCGGCCCGGGATCCGGTGAAAGAGGTAACACAGAACGCACGAGCAGATCGTAAGTAACCACACGCATATCAAACATCATCACAGACTCAACCGAATGATCAGAACAAACCCTCTTTTTTTTTGAAAATCCAAAACCATAGTCAAATCAAGTTTTCTCCCGAATCTCGCTCGGGGCATGTCAAACCGAACTTTAGAAACCGTTGTTACACGTCAAAATCATGGCGTAAAATCCTTATTTCCAACTCGACGAATACATAAATAATCATAGTGAAAAAAATATTAAACTTTTCGAAAAAATCCATAAAGGTAGCCTAGAAAGGCCGCGGGCCCCACGGACGGGTGCCGACCCCCGTCCGAGCCCGACTACGAGGGGTAGGGGAGAGTGATGTCTTATGAACTTACATATTATGTTTTGGGGCGTTTCGAGGTCGTATGCAAAAGTTACGGACGTTCGTAGTTTCAAGGTCGTTTTGGAACGAGTCTCTTTTGAAAACAAGATTCTTTTGAAAATAGAACTCTTTTGAAACCTTAAAAAGTTTAATCCTACAAAAGACATAAGGGTCATAACTCAACCGCGTTAAAGATACGAACATCAAGGAACTTATACGAATTGCTTACACAACATTCAAACTCAACCATATCGAAGACATACAAACCACGGACTTGACTATACTAAGGATGCCAACGGCACAAGCAAATACGATTCACAAATATATTCGAGATTTACGAATGGAATTTCCCGAGGTACATATCATGTTATACCTTAATTCCGTCTAAGACATGCCAAAAAGAAGAGAAGGGTAAACTTCACATACCTGCTTGCTTCCTAAGCTAATCCAAACGTAAGTTCGTCTTCTCAAAAATCTACAACAACACCAATAGGCATCGAACATTAGTCCAGCGCTAAAGGATCCAATTCCAAACCCTTATTTTTTTTCTACAGAATTTTGGGCAGCACTTCCCCTATAACTTGGACGCCCCCGAGAATTTAACTCGGCCAAATCGTCAACAACAATACCAACACCCATTTCAGCAACATCAAGAAGTAATTTCAAACACATTCTAACACTAACAAGTCATTTCCACATACTTCGACAACATTCCAATTATATTCAACTTAACTACATATTTTCAAACTACTACCAACGATCGCATATTCGAATAACAATTCAAACCTTTCAAACACAAATCAATAACATTTCCCACAATTCACAAAATTGTTCAAAACAATCCAACCAAAACATAAGGCAACCCGAAACCTTCCAAGTCCAAGGAAATATCAACAACGCATTTCCTTTCTTCCAAACTCATAAACCATACTAACAATTTCACACATTGACGACATTATCTTCCACCAATCCATGAAACTACATTAAATTTCTTAAGGTTCTAAATCAGCCCACCAACAATTACAACACGAACTTGGCACATTAAGCTCTTATTTACATCATTGGATTCATGACGACAACAACCAAAACATACTAAATAAAATCAACTCACTATAAGCTACCAAAAACAGCCCTATTAACCAACCCTCAACCTACACCATTCCATAAGTTTCATTCACTTTCTACACATTACCATAACACACAAACATGTTGTATACAATTAAATCACTATCATCACACCATACACACAACACACGGCCAACCTTCAACTTTCACAACTCAACTTTAACATCCATATTTTCATGATTTTAATTCATTTTCACACTCCACAACATCCACAACTATCAAATTACATCACATAAAATTGGTTCGTCATGCTTACATCAACAACTTACACCCACGGCTACAACTCCCAACATACAACCTCTCATGATTTTCCATCCATTTCCATGCACCATAACACGTTCAACACATCCATAAAACATGTAAAGAAGGATTAAATCTTACCTTTTCTTTAGCTCCTCCCACGGCCAACTTTCATGAAACACTACAACGGGCGGTTTTCTTGTTCTAACAACCACTTCACGTTAATGAGAACCTTCCAATTTGTAGGAAAACAAGAAGAAAATAATTTTCCATGGTCAATTTTTGGTCTTCCATTTTTTTCTCCCTTAGCCGTTTCTCCTCTCTTTTCTTTCTTCATCTCTCTTGAAGTTTCTAAGGGATAAGAAAAGATGAAGATGACTTAAATTAGTCATCTTATTCCTCATATATAATTTGCACATGTGTGCCATGGCCCACACCACTCCACACACACACACATAGCCGGCCACTTGGCCTTTTTTCAAATAATGGCCAACTTTTCATAATTCATTTTTTGGTCCCAAATTTTTCCAACTTTCATTCTCTAATTTTTCCTTATTCCAATCTTACCCTTAACACTTCATACCAACAAAGGATGAATATGCACTTATGCATTGAGACAAAATCAACAAAACCGGAAATTAAAAGTCTTGTCCATAACTCGTCGCAACCAACTTAGAATATTCCAACGTACGAAATACGGGGTGTAACAAGTACCCATAGTAAAGGAAGTGTACTCACCCCTTTCCACTCCATCTCTTAGCTTTTCCAAAAGTTCATCATCATATTGCTTGGATTTAATCCTTTCTACAATGTCAGACCGTGATGGAGTGATTCCCACTAACTCTCCATCTTCAGTTTCATCAAGCCTAACCCCAAGATTGGCAAGCCTTCAAATCTCTTTTCCCATGGGCATGTCATGAGCACACAAATAAGCCAATGTGCCCATCGATTTCCTACTCAAAGCATGAGCAACCACATTAACCTTACCAAGATGATACAGAATATTCAAGTCGTAGTCTTTTAACAACTCCAACCACCTCATAAATACGCATGAGGTTCAACTCTCGCTGCTTGAAGATATATTGCAGACTCTTGTGATCAGTAAAAACATCACAATGCTCACCATATAGATAATGACGCCAAATTTTTAAAGCAAATGCCACAGCAGCCAACTCCAAGTCATGAGTCAAATAATTCTTCTCGTGCTTCTTCAACTGACGCGAAGCATAAGCAATCACCTTACCGTTCTGTATCAACACACAACCCAAACCAATTCTAGAAGCATCACTGATACACCACATATCCACCGGACCCGAGAAGGTAACGTCAAAATAGGAGCCGAAGTTAACCTTGTCTTAAGCTCTTGGAAACTCTTTTCACACTTCGGACCCGCGAAACTTAGCGATCTTAAATCGTGTCAATTTAGTCGATGGAGAGGCTATTGACAAAAAACCTTCCACAAACTTTCAGTAATAGTTTGCCGAACCCAAGAAACTATGAATTTCAGTCGCACTAGTGGGTCTAGGTCAATCCTTCACCGCTGAAATTTTCTGAGTGTCTACTTTAATGCCATCACCGATCCTACATGACCCGAAAGCCACGAATCAAGCCGAATTCACACTTAGAGAATTTTCATACAGCTCGTTCTCCTCAAGTGTTGTCAAAGTTATCCTCAAATGGTTAGCATGATCCTCACGATTCTTAGAGTACACCAAAATGTCATTAATAAACACAATAATGAAGCGGTCTAGATACGGCTTAAACACACGGTTCATCAAATCCATGAATGCATTAAGCGCATTAGTCAACCCAAAGGACATGACTAGAAACTCAAAGTGCCCATAACGCATACGGAAAGCAATTTTCGGGATATCCTCCTCCTTTATCTTCAATTGATAATACCCAGACCTCAGGTCAATCTTTGAAAAGAACTTAGCACCCTGAAGTTGGTCAAACAGATCATCTATCCTAGGCAAGGGATACTTATTCTTAATGGTCACTTTATTAAGCTGACGATAGTCAACACACATTCTAGGGGAACCATCCTTCTTCCTAACAAACAAGACTGGAGCACCCCAAGGTGAGGACCTTGGTCGGATGAAACCCTTATCCAACAAGTCCTTCAATTGATCCTTTAATTCCCTTAGTTCCGCTGGAGCCATACGACAAGGTGGAATAGAAATAGGTTGGGTGTCAGGGATAACATCAATTCCAAAATCAATTGTTACAGCCCGTATACGTTCGGATAATTTGGAATAATTGCGAGAAATTAAAGGTAAGACTATTTCCAAAAATTTTTTGGGTGAACAAGTTGTTGGTGAATATTATTTATGAATATTACTAGTATGAAAATATGGAAAAAGGCCAAGGGTAAAAAGGAAAATTCGCAAAATGGTTCGTGGTAATATCGTGGAAGCCTAGGGGCAAAATGGTAATTTCACAACGTTCAAGAAAAATTCTTGAAACTTTCATGTGGGCCGTGTGGCATAAGTATATGCCCACATTACTTTGGGACTAAAGTGTACAAAATAAGACAATTGGTCTTCTTTGACCATGTTAGAAAAATCAAGAAAAATAAAGAAAATTCTAGAGAAAGAAAAGAAAAATGAAAGAAAAGAGAGGCATGTGCCCCTCACATGCACATGGATATATATATATATGAGGAGTGATGAATTATTCATCACTCCACTTGAATGAACAAGAAAAAAATTAAGAGAAAGAGAAAACCAATTCGGCCAAGAGGCCAAAATTTGAAGGCCAAGAATTTTGATCCCAAAAATTATTTTCTTGTGGTATTCCTACCAATTCAAGGGTCCTCTACAACGTGGTATAATTGTTTCGGAAGATAAGTCATCCGTTTCGTCGTTTCCGTATTCTAGTCAAGTGAAGGAGTTGAAGAAGAAAGGTAAGAATTTCATGTTCTTTATATGTTATGAAGGTTTTGTTTATGTTGTGGTATGGAGAAAAGGATAAAACTCATGAGAAATTGGAAGTTTGCATGATGGTGCATATATATGCATGTGGCCGTATGGCATTGTGTTGATGGAGAAGGATGATCAAATTTTATTTGTTATGTTAATTGTGTTGTTGTGGCCTTGTAATGTAAATGGAAGGATACTAGTTCAAGTTAGTATGAAAATTTGGTTGTCAAGTTGTTCTAGGAAATCTTGTGATTTTATTATAATTTATGTAATTGTGGGAATGGAATTGTAAGGTGCAAATTGTTGTTGTTGTTGATGAAGTTGGAAGATGGAAATATGTTATGAATAAGTATGTTAAAGATTAGAAGCTTTGGATGAATTATGACTTTGACGGGAAGTTTGTATATTTTGTATATCTTGTGAATATTTCGTGGAAATGATATGAAATGATTTAGAAAGGTATTGGGATGATCTTGATTAGTAAATGAATATGAGAATGTGGGTATTGAGTTGGAAATATGAAGTTAGAATGAAAGCTATTACACTATGTTGGAAAGAAAACTAGTTATGCTATATTGTGTTTCATAATGGTTGTTTGTGTTGTTGGGTTGTTGTTGTTGATTTGTTGGCCGAGTTCCATTCTCGGATTTTCTGTGGTATTGTTGGCCGAGATAGAATCTCGGGGATGCTATATGTATAGGGGAAATGCTGCCAAAATTTCGGTAGCCAAACATGAATTTAAGTTGAACTTTTGGAAGCTACAACTCACAATTGGTAAACATGACCATCTGTAGATTTTGGAGAAAACGGGATTCGAATTTGGAGAAGCTTAAGAAGCGGGAAAGGTATGTAAGGCTTCACTTTCTTTCTTTGGCATGTCTTAGACGTAGTAGGCTTGAATATGTGCCTCGGGGACAATTCCCTTCTTAGAAATTCGAGATTGAAATTAACTACTATTCATTCAGTAGAATTGAATTAGAAATTGTGTGAAATGATGGAAGAACTCCCTAAACCTTTAGAACTTGCATGAGTAGGACCCGACTACCAAGGGCCAGTTGTTTAGCTACCTCATTATGTTCCATAATGTACGTGGTGGTGTGACAATGTTTCTAATATCATTATTACTTCGGTTTTCCAAAAATGGCTTCGGAAACGCGTTTGTGGTTCACTGATGATTTTTAAAGAACTAGTTTTGTACAAAGAAACACAAAATTGATTTTTCTAAAACCACTCCGAAGAGGTGCGGTGGCCTCGGCTTATGCACGAGTGTGCTTATGCAGCTCGGTACGTATGCACGGCGGTGTGGCCTCGGTGATCCCCGAGTGTGCTACGGCCTCGGCTCACGTGCGGGAGTACTACGGCCTCGGCCTTATGTACGAGTGAGCTACTTTTTTTCAAAACCACTCCGAAAGGGTGCGAGATTTTACTATTTCATTTCACTTACCACTTATGTTTACATTATCATTACTAATATGCCGAAGGAAGCCGTTATTATTATTATGCGGAGCGGCAATGCCGAAGGGGCCACTAATGATATTGAGCGGAAGCGGCTGCCCGAAGGGGCCATTATTGATATTGAGCGAGAGCGGCTGCCCGAAGGGCCATTATTGATATCGAGCGGGAGCGGTGTCCAATCAAAGGGCTATCATTATTTTGCGGAACGAGCGCGTGTGACGTATTGCATTACTTCTTTAGAAGAGGTGTTCTGATTACATTACTTACTGCGGATTCGTTAGTTGGATTGCGATTATTTACTTAAAGCTTGTTGAGACTCGTGTATTTATCTATGTTTTCTCTTAAGCGAAGGTATGGGTAATGAGCGTGATTGTGATTTCTTCCCTCCTAAGCGAGCTATGGTTGTTATTTGTTGTCGCTTTACATACTCGGTACATATTAAATCTTGACCCTCATTCTTCGGGGGCTGCGTTTCATGCCACGCGGGTATACCCGGCGAGTGAAAGACTTTGCTAGGAGAGCTGTTCCAGTGGGATTGGCTAGCTCCATCTCAGTTCGGAGTGTTGCCAGGTCGAGTACTGATATCATAGCATTTATACATTCTAGAGACTTTGCAGACAGTGTCCTGTGGATAGTGCGTCGGGAAGTGCGAATAATTTGTAAATGTTAAAAGAATATGTATTTTCAGATAATGATTGTTGTTTGAAAAGTTCCATGCTTTAAGAAGTTCTCGAAATGGCAGGTTTTATTACGCGAATGTCTAAGGGTTCGCTCGACCACGAGGAGAGTCGGGTGCCCGTCACATCCTAGTAAGGTCGGGGTGTGACAAAGTGGTATCGGAAACGAGTCTTGGTCCTAGGGGTTGTCTGCAGTCGTGTCCGAGGTAGAGTCCTTGTTTATGGTGTGAAGCGCGCGCGCATTCATAAACGGGGAGGCTACGGGGCATCTAGGAATTGTTGACCATCTTTTACGTCATAGATCGTGCGATAGAGCCAAGTCATAGGAGAATGAAGTAAGAAATCCCATCCGTAAGCCTTACATACGACGGAAGGAGGTAAGTATGGATATATTTGACCGATTACCGAGACCGGCGATTCGGATGGAAAGAATGTGATATGAAGTTATATACTCTGTAAGGTATTGATGGCATTCGTGGTGTACAGATTTCGGATAATAAGAATTCGTGAAGGCGATACGGAAGATTGAAAAGGGCAAAACGGTAATTGCACAAGAAAGGACGTGTTACGAAGATGCCTCAGAATCTGTGAAACTTTGATTGGCTTCAGATTATGTGATAAAGGTCATATGAAAAAGCGTACGCAATTATAGCGGTATTAAGGCCACAATCCCACTAAAGTTTCGAGGTTAAGCGTGCTAAGGTGGGAGGATGGGTGACCCCACGGGAAGGAAGCAAGAAATTCCAAAGATTTAGTTGCAAAGGACAGATGAGAAACCAGAATGGCCTAAGTGAAGTCAGACTATACGAGAGGATTGGAGACCACAAAAGGCTACGCAGCATGCGACGGGCCCGATGAAAGAAGAAATGAAGAGTATGTCACGGTTCTGAAATCTGGATAGGCTTGAATAGTGTCTGGAAGTATTCTGTGGGTTAGTTGATACTAATTATATGTGCATATGTGTATGAACATGTATGATCTCTCGTACGTGAGGAGATCGATGGAGGACGAAAGGAAAACTTATGATAAGGAATTTTACTATGTCGTGCGCGGAGTCGGAAAGAAGAATCGTTGGTGCATAAGGAGCCCCCTTAAAGGGGGGGAGACTATATTATGTTAAACCAAAGGGGGAACTACCATATTCTTAAGTATCGGAAAGGAAACCTATGACATAAAATGAGGATTCGTGTAAAGGCTAAGGAGAAAAAGGTGAAGGATAAGAAATGGGCATAAAAGGAAAGAGCAACTATAAAGGAACCCCCCCCCCTCCCAAAGTGCTGCAAGACCCCATAAGATCAGTCGAACATTCGAGGACGAATGTTCTAAAGGGGGGGAGGATGTTACAGCCCGTATACGTTCGGATAATTTGGAATAATTGCGAGAAATTAAAGGTAAGACTATTTCCAAAAATTTTTTGGGTGAACAAGTTGTTGGTGAATATTATTTATGAATATTACTAGTATGAAAATATGGAAAAAGGCCAAGGGTAAAAAGGAAAATTCGCAAAATGGTTCGTGGTAATATCGTGGAAGCCTAGGGGCAAAATGGTAATTTCACAACGTTCAAGAAAAATTCTTGAAACTTTCATGTGGGCCGTGTGGCATAAGTATATGCCCACATTACTTTGGGACTAAAGTGTACAAAATAAGACAATTGGTCTTCTTTGACCATGTTAGAAAAATCAAGAAAAATAAAGAAAATTCTAGAGAAAGAAAAGAAAAATGAAAGAAAAGAGAGGCATGTGCCCCTCACATGCACATGGATATATATATATATGAGGAGTGATGAATTATTCATCACTCCACTTGAATGAACAAGAAAAAAATTAAGAGAAAGAGAAAGCAACCAATTCGGCCAAGAGGCCAAAATTTGAAGGCCAAGAATTTTGATCCCAAAAATTATTTTCTTGTGGTATTCCTACCAATTCAAGGGTCCTCTACAACGTGGTATAATTGTTTCGGAAGATAAGTCATCCGTTTCGTCGTTTCCGTATTCTAGTCAAGTGAAGGAGTTGAAGACGAAAGGTAAGAATTTCATGTTCTTTATATGTTATGAAGGTTTTGTTTATGTTGTGGTATGGAGAAAAGGATAAAACTCATGAGAAATTGGAAGTTTGCATGATGGTGCATATATATGCATGTGGCCGTATGGCATTGTGTTGATGGAGAAGGATGATCAAATTTTATTTGTTATGTTAATTGTGTTGTTGTGGCCTTGTAATGTAAATGGAAGGATACTAGTTCAAGTTAGTATGAAAATTTGGTTGTCAAGTTGTTCTAGGAAATCTTGTGATTTTATTATAATTTATGTAATTGTGGGAATGGAATTGTAAGGTGCAAATTGTTGTTGTTGTTGATGAAGTTGGAAGATGGAAATATGTTATGAATAAGTATGTTAAAGATTAGAAGCTTTGGATGAATTATGACTTTGACGGGAAGTTTGTATATTTTGTATATCTTGTGAATATTTCGTGGAAATGATATGAAATGATTTAGAAAGGCATTGGAATGATCTTGATTAGTAAATGAATATGAGAATGTGGGTATTGAGTTGGAAATATGAAGTTAGAATGAAAGCTATTACACTATGTTGGAAAGAAAACTAGTTATGCTATATTGTGTTTCATAATGGTTGTTTGTGTTGTTGGGTTGTTGTTGTTGATTTGTTGGCGAGTTCCATTCTCGGATTTTCTGTGGTATTGTTGGCCGAGATAGAATCTCGGGGATGCTATATGTATAGGGGAAATGCTGCCAAAATTTCGGTAGCCAAACATGAATTTAAGTTGAACTTTTGGAAGCTACAACTCACAATTGGTAAACATGACCATTTGTAGATTTTGGAGAAAACGGGATTCGAATTTGGAGAAGCTTAAGAAGCGGGAAAGGTATGTAAGGCTTCACTTTCTTTCTTTGGCATGTCTTAGACGTAGTAGGCTTGAATATGTGCCTCGGGGACAATTCCCTTCTTAGAAATTCGAGATTGAAATTAACTACTATTCATTCAGTAGAATTGAATTAGAAATTGTGTGAAATGATGGAAGAACTCCCTAAACCTTTAGAACTTGCATGAGTAGGACCCGACTACCAAGGGCCAGTTGTTTAGCTACCTCATTATGTTCCATAATGTACGTGGTGGTGTGACAATGTTTCTAATATGATTATTACTTCGGTTTTCCAAAAATGGCTTCGGAAACGCGTTTGTGGTTCACTGATGATTTTTAAAGAACTAGTTTTGTACAAAGAAACACAAAATTGATTTTTCTAAAACCACTCCGAAGGGGGTGCGGTGGCCTCAGCTTATGCCTGAGTGTGCTATGGCCTCGGTACGTATACGGCGGTAGCATGGCCTCGGCTGATCCACGAGTGTGCTACGGCCTCGGCTCACGTCGGGAGTACTACGGCCTCAGCTTATGTCTGAGTGAGCTACTTTTTTTCAAAACCACTCCGAAAGGGGTGCGAGATTTTACTATTTCATTTCACTTACCACTTATGTTTACATTATCATTACTAATATGCCCGAAGGGGGCCGTTATTATTATTATGCCGGAAGCGGCAATGCCCGAAGGGGCCACTAATGATATTGAGCCGGAAGCGGCTGCCCGAAGGGGCCATTATTGATATTGAGCCGGAAGCGGCTGCCCGAAGGGGCCATTATTGATATCGAGCCGGAAGCGGCTGTCCGAAGGGGCTATCATTATTTTGCCGGAAGCGGCGCATGTGACGTATTGCATTACTTCTTTAGAAGAGGTGTTCTAGATTACATTACTTACTCTGGATTCGTTAGTTGGATTGCGATTATTTACTTAAAGCTTGTTGAGACTACGTATTTATCTATGTTTTCTCTTAAGCGAAGAATTTGCGAGGTAATGAGCGTGATTGTGATTTCTTCCCTCCTAAAAAGCGAGCTATGGTTATTATTTGTTATCGCTTTACATACTCGGTACATATTCCGTACTGACCCTCCTTCTTCGGGGGGCTGCGTTTCATGCCACGCAGGTATACCCAGACGAGTGAAAGACTTTGCTAGGAGCTGTTCCAGTGGGATTGGCGAGCTCCATCTCAGTTCGGAGTGTTGCCAGGTCGAGTACTGATATCATAGCATTTATACATTCTAGAGACTTTGCAGACAGTGTCCTGTGGATAGTGCGTCGGGAAGTGCGAATAATTCGTAAATGTTAAAAGAATATGTATTTTCAGATAATGATTGTTGTTTGAAAAGTTCCATGCTTTAAGAAGTTCTCGAAATGGCAGGTTTTATTACGCGAATGTCTAAGGGTTCGCTCGACCCTGAGGAGAGTCGGGTGCCCATCACATCCTAGTAAGGTCGGGGTGTGACATCAATAATTCTATTAGGAGGAATACTAGGAAGATCTTCGGGAAATACTTTGGGATAATCACTGACTATGGGAACAGATGCAAATTCGGGTACTACGGCTTTTGTATCATTGACAGCAACCAAATGGTAAATACACCCCTTAGTAATCATCTTATGAGCCTTAAGATAGGAAATAAATCTACCCTTTGGCTTAGCAATTTCCCCCTCCCACACAATAATAGGCTCATCGGGAAAGGCAAAACGAACTAACTTATGGTGACAATCCACATTAGCATAACACGCAAACAACCAGTCCATCCCCATAATTACATCAAAATCCACCATTTCAAGTTCATACAAATCAGCCACGGTCTCACGTCCCTTAATGACGACAACACAAGTTCTATACACTCTAGAAGCAATAACAGGAACACTAGAAGGTGTATTAACAGCAAAAGGTTCCAACAAGGTTCGGGTTTCATACCCATATCAAGAGCAAAATAAGGAGTCACATAGGATAAATTTGAACTCGGATCAATCAATAAGTAAGCATTATGAGAACAGATGGTAAGGATACCTGTAACCACAGCGTCAGAAGTCTCAGCTGCCTCCCTACGAGTCAGCCCATAAAGTTGAGCTGTCCCTCCACCAGAAGTATTAGCAACTTCCTTTCCTTTTCCATTATTACGAGCATTCTGATAATTATTGATAGCATTACCAGCAGGCGGATTTTTAGCAGATGCAGAAGTAGGCGAATCATTCTTTTGATTAGACATAGCAGCCATCTCGCGTAGCCACTTTCTACATTCCCTCTTAAGATGCCCCCTAATACCACAGTGATGACAGATATGATCCTTCCATACAGCGGACCGACTACTACCTTGGGAGAACACCTTTGGTTGTTATTCTTCTGACCTTGCCTACCAGAAGGTACACTAGCATTCGAATATGCGCCAGACTGAGCAGGTGTCGAATACCCTTTACTCTGACCTCCCTTATATTTATTACCACTAAAACCACCTATCGATCGGGCCTTCTTGTTCTGATCTCAATCCACCCTCTCCTCATTTTTCCAACTCTCTTGTTATTTAGCAAACCTAACCAGAGATGAGAAAGTGCAAGTAGGAGACACAGCAATAGCAGCACATACAGATTTGATACGTGGTACCAAGCCTTTCACAAAATGAGTCAACTTATGCTTTTCAGTCGGGATCATGTATAAAGTACCTTGACAGACGGGTGAACTCCAAACTATACTCACGAACAGACTTGTTACCTTGCTCTAGCTTTTCAAACTTCGTAGCCATAGCAATTCTTTCCTCGTCAGACAAGAACCTTCCCATGAATGCCTCTTTAAATTCAGCCCATGTCGGAGCTAAAGCAGTGTCACCCCTCTCAGATTCCCACATCTCAAACCATACGTGAGCAACATCCTTCAACTGATAAGAAGCAAGCCTTACAGCTTCGGAATCCCGGGCATTCATTACCCTCAATGCCTTGAAGGTCTCATCTAAAAAGTGTCGGGAGTCATCCATCTCTCTGACCCAAAGAACTCTGGTGACTTCAAGTCGAGGAATTGCTTAAATATGCCTCCACCGTGAGGTCCCACACCTCCACGCTGCTGCTGAACAGCAACCAATGCAGTCAACATTTGAATAGCTATTTGCATAGTACCAATCTCAGGGACACCCGTAATAGGAACAGTAGGAGCAGGCGGTGCTGGAGGTGGTGCTTGATTTTCTTCATTATTTCCATTAATAGCATTCGCGCCCCCAAGATTTCGGTTAGCTCTCACGGTTTGTGCTCGGTTACCGTTTTTAGATCGCGTCAGAGCTATTTCTGCAAGGCACGAATTAACGAGTGAATTAGAACAATCCTAAAAGGTTTTGAAGCTCTACAGCACAATCTAGAATCAAGAAGAGTAGGAAACACGTATAAATGTCCTGGGAGTTTCTCGGTCATGCAGGTGATCAGGCTGCACAAGGAAAACTCTACTAGACACAGCTCCACAGACACCGACAATAATCCTAGGAGGCATTTAAACCTAAGCTCTGATACCAAGCTTGTCACGCCCCAAAACCCACCCTAGATGTGACCGGCATCCGACGTCATGAACAACTTCGGAAGAACCTAACAACGTCCCCAAGAGTTAGTCAATAACACAACAACTACCCACAAATGTATGCTAGGGAGCTTCTAAGATAAAGGAATAATAGTCTGACTCATCGGGACGCAGCCCGAAAAACTAATGTAATGAATAAATAAATCAATAGGGTGTCCCACGAACGAATGTGTGGGCTCACCAAATTAGCCACAACAGCAAGTCCTTCCTAAACATCTGGAGTATCAAGAACCTGCTCATCTCCGTTACCTAACATACCATAAAAAACAACAATGGTATGCCTGAGTACTTCGTACTCAGTGAGTGCCTCGGGGACAACAATTAATATGAAAATAAAGTAAAATAATACATAAAGAAATCAGTCCTGAAAATCATGTGAAACCAATGTAAGAGCAGTTAATCAGTTTGTGTATCTCAATAAGAATTATTAAAACGATTATAAGGCCTCTTGTCAAGGTACAACTTCAAATATGCCTTTCAATTGATCATAATTAACGACAACAAGTCCATGAGAAAATAAGAATATCACACATGCCAATACAGGCCCAAGAATCAAGCACATCGAAGGGTGACCGTAGAGGTTCCCTTGTCACAGCGCACCACACCGGAATATGGAATTCGCGGTGGCTATCCTTCCTCCCGAATAGCTAGGCATTAACCGCACTCTGGGTAGTGAACCCGGTAGTGGCCACTCTTCCTCCCGAATGGCTAGGAAATTACCACACTAGGATCCATAGTGGCTACCCTTCCTCCTGAGTAGCTACGCAAACACAACAACAAAGTTCATAGCATAGAAGCTGATTCACAATTTGTCTCATGGTATTTCACACCATCAATTAACATTAAGGTTCATTATGCCATATCGTAAAGATTAAGTCATTTCAATCAATGTTTTAAAAATGTATAACCTCTTTACAAAAGATTTTCATGTCCCAATTCATCAATGAGAATGTCATTACCAACTCTTAACCATCATTATTAAGCATCTCTCATAGAGGAAAACATTCACAGTATCTTATACTTATATAGGGTTTGTTACAATCTAGGTTTAATGTGGGTTTGTCCCCTCACACACATTAACCACTATTTAGACATGAATTAGAGTTCAAGAAACATGAAAAGATTACTTTTCCTTTCATTCATTAAAGAATCTTGAATAAAATTTATACTTCCAACAATAGGTTCAAAAGTGATTTTCATTCAAAATAACTTTTCAAAAAGAGAGACATACAAATCATCCTTATAGTCAAAAATGATTTTTTTAAAAGAGACATACCTCAATATGTTAAACTTTGTTTAACAATTCACTTTCCTAATGAAGAACACCCAAACCCTAGCTTGAATCACTTTAGGAAGAATTATGCTGCAAACCCTAAGTTTTGATCGCAAGAATCATGGTATGAATCATGGGTTTGATGTTAGAATAGATTAGTAATGTTAAGGGTGTTCTTATTTGATTTGAAGACTTGGAGGAATGATTTTCTTCCTTAGGGTTTGGAAGGATGAAAAAAAATGGGAACAAAATAAGACCACACCCATTTTAAACTCAATTTTTCTGCCAGAAACGGTGAAAGTACGGCCAACAAGTATGTCCCGTACTTTGAAGTAATTCCCGTGCACAGCCCGTACTTAGGCTGCTAAGACCAGTGAAGAACGGAAGAAGTACATCCAAATGGACGTCCCGTACTTTAAAGTACGGCCTGTACTTTCTGGGCGTACTTTGGGCGAAATCTCCAGCTTTTGTGCCCTTCAGTAAAACGGACATAACCTTTTGTACATAGCTTTGTTCAGGCTGGACGACCTACCGTTGGAAAGCTATTTCAAAGATATACAACTTTTATCAAGGAAGTTTTTCCAAATTTGCAATACATTTTCATAAAAATCACCCAGAAGATAGACCTACCTAAACTTAGGCGAAGTTAAGAGCCCTTAAAAACTTCAATTGTTGGTTTGACTTCAAAACGACCATCTTCCACCCGAATTCATCAAGAATGGATTCATATAGATATAATATCATGTTAACACTAGATTTTTACACATTCACACCTAACTCGGATTTACGGAATGTTACACCAAGCCCGCCAATCAGTCACAAACGATCATCTGGACCTCTCAAAATCAACAGATTTCTGAAAAAGGTCTGTTTACCCAAAAGTCAACCACCGGTCAAATGGTTATCGCTTACAGCCATATTTTCTAAAAGGGAGCTCCAAAACTCCAAACGACGCCTAGGAAACCATGGCTACTATCTTCTCGGGTCAAAAATAGTTCTAATGAGACTCGGGAATGAGTCAATGAGGGCAATAATAGAATAATCACGGTAACGACAAAATGGGTCATTACAAAGTGTCACATAAATTAGGACACAGGGGGTATATTTTAGTATTTCTTGAGTTAGAGATAAAGTTTCAGAGTAAAATTATAGGAGAAATGTTAATTGTATTTGACACTTGTCAATGTTCCTGAGAACTCTATAAAACGCCAACTGAAAAAAACTTCTCTCCCTTGGTCATCATTAATGTTTTGTGTAAAATATTTTGAAGTTAAAAAAATCACTGAACATATAGTACCTGGACCAAACTGGAGGAACATATGCTGTCCACTTTGTCGTGCTCCTAATTTGTCTGCATATTGTCTTCTACTATAAATAACTACTGCTGCCTAGAGCTAGTAGAGGACCAAAAATATTACTCATAACAAACTAAGAGCTAGGGCAAGCAGAACTCAAAACGATGGTGGAAGATAAGAAACCAAGTCGTCTTAGAGGATGCATAAACACCAGCAGAGGGCCGTGGCTAGTTCACAGAACCAACAAAGGCAACAATATGGTGACAAAGTTCCGTTATCCTTCTGAAAGAGAGAGGCAGAAAAATAAGCAAAGGGAGCAGAAATGCTGAGCTGTAACAGACAAAATCTTTGCTGGATTGCGAGCTCACGGAAATTACAAACTTCTGAATCATGCGGACACCAGTGATCTTCTCATGGCTCTTTGTAAGGAAGCTGGTTGGCATGTTGATGAAGATGGCATCATTTACAGGAAGGTGAGACTGAACACCCTACTATGCGTCTCTTTGTTCATGAATGTTTGCCTAATTTGAAAATGAAAACGTTTTTTTTTTTTTACTTCTCACTTTTTTGGTGTCAATGAAATTTATCACGTGGTTTTACTTTTACCTTTTCCACAAGAGAAATCAAGAACGATAGATTAAACAATTGACTTGTTAACATGGAATATAATGAAGTAACCTTAAAAAAAAGTACCAATTCAAGTGAGTGGTTCATGCTCACTGGATTAAAGGAGTTTGAATGAAAACTAGGTACGTGATGTTAATTTGTTCTTTAACCTTCACATTTTTCGGTTTTTCAAACATATCTCTAAGCTTCTGAGTGCATCTTTAACACATGCTACAATATAATAAATCAAAACTTTGCTTGGGTTTGACGTTTCAAAGGTTCAAGCTTTAAAGACAATCAATTACTTAATTATATGATGATATTTGTGTTTCCAAACTTTACAGAATCCAGTGAAAGACATGCCAAGATTGATCCATGTAGATTCCGTTCAAGTTTCTATGGAAAATCAATTAAAGATGGAGACTACTATAAATGTGAAGATCAAATTAGAGATGAAGGCTATTGTAAGTGTGATATTAACATGAACATGGCAGAATCTGAGAGAGCTCGGGCACAGGGCCCCCTCACCCCATCTCCTTGAAGTGTCTATGGTGAATTTGACTCTATCACTCTTTTTCTAACTATGTTTGTGGTAACAAAAATAGAATTTTAGGATAAAAGAAATATGGTATAGTTTTAATATGAATATATAGTTTATATATTTAAGGTATATTTTAGAGAAAATGGATAAAAAATTGCTTATTATAGATGTAATATGTCAAAGGATATGCTAATCAGTATCAAATGACTACAAAAGGAGTCAACTTATGATCAATGTGGTCATCTAAGTCAACTAAAGGCATGGTTATAAGAATGTACAAATTAAATGAAGGTGCATTATTATAACATAAATTTGTCATCACTATGTTACGTTCAATCTTAAATTCAAGAAATATCAAATCAGTTCTCACCATATCTTAAAAAGGAGGCTAAAAGAACTCGCCTATTAATTAAGAAAGGTGAAGCTACTAAGACAGGATGAACGATCATCAGTACATCATCTATCACACGAATGGGGTCTCAAGCCAGCCTGCATTCCTAAAACATTTGCCTAATCAACAAAAGAGAGACCAACGTGAAAGAATATAAAAATGATAAAAGAATCTATCACAAATGGTCCACAACACGAGGGATGCAGCAAAAGCTTTGCTTCTAGTACAACAAAAATTGCTAAAGATGCAATATATACAAATTTAGAATCCACGTCTGATCTAATGTACTTGATAATAGCTCTTGATAGTTTTTTCCAAATGACATCTCAAAGATGCATTGCAAAAGTATAACCAAACAACATAATTAGATGACGAAAAATACAATCCTGTATCAATAGCGGTCTATAGTGCAAATAAAGAAAGCCATTATTGTGGAAAGTATATTTAATTTAACCTTCTAAACAACATGGTTAGTTTAGCAAGATACATTTTATATAAAATGAAGTGGAAATTTGAGTAATTAAGTGAAACTGATTTAGGTCCTGATAATATAAAATAAACTTTAACTTTCATCTCTTTTTTGTTACCTTATCTTTTCTGTTATTTTTAAACTCAAAAAATAATTGTTAGATAATAATCAAAGGAACTTAATGAAATTGATCAGTATGATTTTTTTAGATAATACACAATAAACTATTATAAAGGTATAGTAAGTTAGAACACTTTTAAAATGGAATCGAGTTAATCATCCTCTGACTTTAATCCTAATGTATAAGCTTCTGGTCAATAAAGATTATAATAGTCTTCACATAAACTCCATACTTTTAGTGCCTACAAAAATATTTGCTACCATGAAAATTTACCTATGGAGAATTTTCATTGTTTTGGATCATAAGAAATTTATCATTATTTTTTATTTGTTTTGAGGAAGGAAAAGATGAAGATACAAAAATAAAAATCACCTCAGCTCGTCAAACTCTTCGTCTCCCAACTCAACTTTTGCAATGCCGAGAAATGAAGGTCCGCCTTCATAGAGATGGATAGTCTAAACTTGAAGAGCGACACCATCTCTCTTGTAAATTAACAATTCTTCACATAAACAGCTGACTCGGTGTTGTTACAAAGTGCTGGTATACAATTTAACAATATCAACAAATGACTTTAACAATATCTTAAAAGACAAAATAACTCAAATTCAACACACCAATTAACCAGCAAGCAACAACAAACCTTAAATCAATTAATTATAAACAAAAAAAGAAAGAAAGAGACACAAAAAACTAACACTCTAAGCATCTGTGATGTTCCAATTGCCAGTAATTCAAACATAAAAAAGCCGCCAACAAAAATCAAAGCACATGTCACGATCCAATTTCACTAAGTCGTGTGGACACCTACCTTTCCCACCTCTGTAGGCGAACCCTTAACTCAATATTCACAACTTATAGAAAATAGAGGAAGAAATAAAAATAACATAAGTCTGACAAATATAATACAAATAAGTGCGGAAGTAAAAGAAATCCACTCCAGTATCTGGTCTTGTCATACAAGAGCATCTAAACTACTTACTACAAGTCTGAATAATAACACATAATAGTCTCAAAAACATGTCTCATAATGGAAAGCAAGACATAATATTAAGAAGAGTCTTCGGGCAGCGAACGTCCTCATGCTCAACCTGAAAGGGGTCGAATAAGTAATCCTCGAATATCAACCACGAGGGGTAGAAGTAGATCTATCCTGGTACTCTGCATTCATAAAAGAATGCAGCAAGTGCAGGTCAGTACAAACAACAAGTACTGGTAGGTATCAGAGGCCGTCCTCAGTTAGCTAACATATATACAGTAAGTAAATGAAAGATAGGCATGCTCACAATCAAGTACAAGTATAATACAGTTTCATCAATACATAACAAGTCCTCAAGTATCAACTATTCACATCAGTATTCAAACCATCAACTACCTACAAGGTTCCATAACCGATCAAGTCTATAGTAAAGTATCTAAACCTGAGTGTTCCCAGTCTTATCATATCCGATCAAGCCTATTGTTAAGGAATCTAATCTCAAGTGTTCCAAGTACTCATCATAACTGGTAAAACATTCAATCAAGTATCCACAACACAATAACAGTCCAATCACAATGACGATAACAAGTGCAATGCAATGCAATGATATGAATGACATGAATGCAATGGCCATATATCGATACCGTGTACACATATGCCTCAAGCAAAACATCACGTCTGGATGGTCATGACCCATGAGAGACCCACGAAGTCCATATACCATGTCGCTCTGTAACACACCGCCTAAAGACGACCTTTCCACCCTTCACGCCTGCTGACCATCCTGCATCACACAGCCTAGAATGGTCGCGCAATCAATATAATACCTCCCAAGTGTTTTCAAGAAATAACATAAGCCACATCGTCACCCCCGGTCAAATGTGCCTTATATATATATATATATATATATATATATATATATATATATATATATATATATATATATATATATATATATATATATCAAGATAAGTGTTCAATGTGTGATTTAAGTATGAAGATGACAACGACAAGATCTCATATCAACCTCATATCAGTTAGCAACGTGCCCCACATGGACACCTCATAATATCAATCTCATCTCAATTTTACGCTCTCCGAAAAAGACCTCGGAGGCTACACTCTCTCACTTATCATCATTAGTACCATAAACATACAATATCAATGTTTCATGGAAATGAGTATGAATACGATGCAATGTAATATCGACAACTAATTCAATCCCAAACAATGCCACACATGGCACACAAGTAATGTAGATAATAAGGCTACACAATAAGCCACAATGGAATCACAATTCTCATCTCAATATCAATGAAGTAAAGTACCGCAATATCATTGCCATGATATTTCACTAATCACCAATATCTGATGGCTCAATGTGGCAATGAGCCAATAAGTAAATAGAACAAGATAAGTCAACTAAGCAACGGGGTGGCTAACCCCTAAACCACACAACAAGACCCAACCTAAGATGATATCCAACCCGACTTCATACCTGAAGGTCGACATATTTTCTCCAACACAAAAATAACTACATATACCTCGCTAACCGAAGTCTAACCAGAAGGTAAGCGGTAACCTACCTAGAAGGCCGAACAAAGAAACTCGATGTGCCAATCATGTGCCTTGACCTTTCATTGCTCCTCAAAGTAATAAAATTCTATCCATATCCGAATATGGAATTAGAATCAAGAAGAAACATCATTCAATCCGTACTTCTATTCAAGAACCAAATCTCAATCTGTGGAATGGGTTTTATGAACTAGAAAGATGAAATTAGGAATCTATAGGTCTCAACATGAAATTAATGTTCTAGGTGATCAATTCCCATCAATTATAAGCTAGAAGAACTAGCAAATCAGTTAAATTCAGATTTTAGGCAAAACCCCCAAATTTGGGTATAAACCCTAACTTTAATTCTCACGAATTGGTCAATAATAATGAAGGAATCATGTTTATATAGCTACTTCTAATCAATTCCATACTTAATCAAGCTTAATCCACCAACAAATCAAGGTTTTATAATTAACAACTTACTGAAGAAAGAAACTCAAAAACCTTCTCCAATTCATCAACAAGTAATAGGTGATTCAAGTCTATTAATCATTATCTCAACAACTTTCATGCTTAAGGAAGCTAAACCCACAATGATTCTCGCTTTGGAAGACTAAAACCCATTTAGAGAAGAAACCATAAAAAGACCTCATTTTATTCTTCAAGTTCTAAAGAATTCTAGCATTTAATGGAGGTTAGCTAAGGTAGATTAGGAGAATTTAATGAAGTAAAAGGGTGGAATCACTTACCAATGAGAAGAATCTGCCAAGAAACCTTGAAAAGCTCAAAAATATCCTTAGAACCGAGTATGAGGATTTGTCACACCCCACCGTAGGTAAGGAGTGATTGGCACCCAGCACCTTGTGGAAACCGAGCGAACCAACTTACAACTCACATCCTCTATGTCTCGAATGGAAACAATAAGATCAACAGGCCAAATATGAACATAATATCATGCATAAGTAAATGTAAAATAGACCCATGATGCCGATATTATTTCTGTCACACTATGACTAAGCTGTACACAGGAACTGTCCGCAAAGCTTCTATGAACATGACTGAGGTATACAGGTCGGGACAGAGCCCCCGACGTACCCTTAACACAATTCATATATATATATATATATAGACTCCGACTCGGCAATGCTCCAAGAAGAAGTGGAGCCACCACTCGAGACCAGTACCTGAAGGCAACCTACGATGAAAGATCCTCGTCTTGTCTATCTACACCTGCGGGCATAAACTGACGTCCACAAGAAGGGACGTCAGTACGAGCAATGTACTAAGTATGTAAGGTATGAATAGTAACATATTAAGAGATACCGAACATGAAAAATAATATAATGAACGTATGAAGATAAAGTAATATAAAAGAGATCAATCTATGCCTCTGAATGCCCTTTTAAGGCGAATGTCGTGCATTCTTAGCTTTTTTTAAAAAAGCTTTTACATACATATCCATATATAATATCTCGTCCGGCCGTTAAGGTGCGGTAATACATATATATACACATAGCGTCTTGCATGGTATTATCTTACCCGACCATGTAGGCTCGGTGTCATCTTACCCGGCCCTTTCGAGACTCGGTTTTATCTTACTCGGCCCTCTCTTTCGGGACTCGATGTTATCTTACTCGGCCATATAGGCTCAATATTATCCCCAGCTGATCAGTGGGATGCAATGCATACATACATACATATATATAAAAATACATAAATAAAATCAACATCATCATTAGAATTATCGTTATCACTATATCCTTCGTTAGAAGATCAACTATCTTAAGGTGAAGTCGACGATGTCATGGGAGTCTCGAAAATCATGAACTTAGATATCATTAGAAATAGAATCATTATTTTCGCTATATCTCACCTCGAAGTAACGAGTAACATGAGGTGAGACCATGACCAATAAGTAACATCAAGAGATTTGTGGAATGGCTCAATAATCTCATAATGCCCTCAAATCATAGCTTCGGAATTTCTAGAATTAAAATCATCATCATCATAGAAAACATCTCATCCTTAGTATCATAAAAAGCTTTTAAGAATCATGAACTTCTAACTTTTGGAAGTAAGAAGGTTATGAAAAAAATATGTATGGAATCATAACATAGGAATCATGTCTTTGAAAGAAAGGGACGAGCCTTAACTTACCTTTTTGGTCTCCTTAGCTTTAACTACTCAACGCTTGTCTTCCCAAGCTCGTAAATCTATATTCAAGAAAATTTATACTATTGTTAGACTCACCTTTATACGCTTGTCTTAGTCCTTCAAATAAATCTTTCTAGAATCACAAATTTCGAAAGATCTTCCCTGTTTATATGCCTAGCCCAAAATCTCAATTCAGCAACCAACAACAACAACAACAATACCAACATAAACAACAATATTATCAACACCAAAATATTCCATAAACATCCCACACGATATTTTATCCAATTTCTCAACCAACAACTTTACCATACAACCATTTCATCACTCTATCTTCGCAAATAAACCAAAGTAATATTAATAAGGAGAGATTCATACCTTATTTTTATTAAAACAGTGATATCTCCAATATCCACCTTGAATCCACCGCAAAACCATACTAGAATCACATCTATGCGTTTATCCGAGTTTCGATTAATACTCCGTCACTTGAAAGTTGCTTACTTTTTGTTTACCTCTCTCTCTCTCTTCAATTTCTGGAAATTTCTAGCAAAATCTGATGGAAAAAGGGGGTTATTACCCTTTATATAAGGGTCAAATTCGGGTCGGGTTCACTGTAGCATTTTACTGTAGTAGTACTGTAGCAGGTCGGTACTGTAGCAGTACTGTAGCACGCGTTTCTGCTCTGTCAGCTGAACTTGTAACATCCATAATTCTCTACCCGATGTCCTATCGACGAGCGATTTGTTGCGTTGGAAACTAGACTTGACGAACTTCATTTTAGGCTTTTGTTTCACTTTAAAACACTTCATATGATAAGAGATATTCGTCCCCCAAGTTGGACCAAAATTTTCACACAAAACATTACCCATCCTTTCTCCAAAGTCGTACTACTTCATTTCTTCCACTCATTTCCTTATAAAACCTTCCGGTATACCTTATATACTTCCTTCACTCATTAAATATACTTAATAATTCTTGCTCTTTATATTCCAAAGTGGTTTTACTTAACCCTAACTCAACGTACTTGTTATATCCCGTATTTTGCACGTTGGAATATTTTAAGTTGGATTGCGACAAGTTGTGGATAAGACTTTTATTTCCCGATTTTGTTTTTGTTTTAATGCACAAGTTGCATATTCATCTTTTCATTGGTATGGAGTGTTAAGGGTAAATTTGGAATAAGAAAAAGTTTGGGATGTTGAATAAGTTATACGGATTGTATGGAGTTTTGGACATATCCGGGTATGCAAATAAAGAGATCGGTATATAAAAGTTTTAGGTCTCGAAATAATTTCCGCGGATGAACAAGGATCTGCTACGATCTTGCACAAGATCGCTTGCTACGGTGACTTCGGCCTTTATAAAGGGGCTTAACCCCTCATTTTCAGCCAAAAAAAAAAATCGAGCAAAATCATCCCAAATATTCTAGAAAATTCCCCAACCTTTCACCACTAACTTTTAGCCGAAACCGGGTATAATTCTCAAATTCCGATCCGGACGAGCGTATAGTTGCGGCTTCAAAAGCTGTGTATTGAGGCTTTGTGGCTTAAGTTCAAGGTGGAGGAGTAAATATATAGCATTATCGAGGGAAAGGTATGAATCTCTTTCTATTTGTGTTAATATTGGTTTATTTACGGAGAAGGGTAAAATCGTTATAAAATGGTTACGTGATGGAAATATGGGACAAACACCATATGGAATGTTTATGAAGTATTTTGAAATTGGAAATATTATGGTTAATGTTGGTATTGTTGGAATTGTTGTTGGTGTAAATTATGAATTTGGAAGAGAAGAATGTGTTTGGTGTTGTTCTCGGGTTGGAGACAATTTCGGTGAGTTGGGATATGGTTTTGGTTGTTTGGAAAATTGTGTGAATTTTTTAAAGCGTTCTTGAATATTGTCCGTATGGTTTTGGATTAGTAATCGAATGTATAAACGTTGATATTGGTTTGAATGTGAGTGAGGGAAGTAAGTATATGTCGGAATATTATGAATCTTTTGTGAAGTTATGTAAAAAGAGCTACTAATGTTAGAAATGCATTTTGAATTGATTGTTGGTGTTGTAGTTTGGTTGTTGGTATTATTGTTGATGATTTGGCTAGTTGAATTCTCGGGGTTGTTGAATTTATGGGGGAAGTCTTTTTTAGATAAAAGTGATGGCATGAAATTGAATTCCTAAGTGTGTATGGCTAATGTTTGGTATGGGTTGATGTTATTGTAGATTTTGAGCGTCGAGACTTGAGTTGGATTAGCTTAGGAAGCAATCCAGGTATGTGAAGCTTACCCTTCTTTTCTTTTGGCATGTCTTAGACGGGATTAAGGTATGACATGATTTGTGCCTCGGGGTAACTCCATTCTTAAGTTTCGAGTATGTTTGCGATTCGTATTTGCTTTTGATGTTGGTATCCTTAGTATGGTCAGGCTATGGTTCGTATGTCTTTGATATGATTGAGTTTGAAATGTTGTGTAAACGATTCTTATCCTTAATGCGGTCGAGTTATGATCCTTACGTCTTTTGTATGATTAAATTTCTAAGGTTGCAAAAGAGTTATATTTTCAAAAGAGTTTTGTTTCAAAAGAGTTTTGTTTTCAAAAAAGATACGTTCCTAAACGATTTCGAAACTACGAACAACCGTAACTTTCAAGAGAGAGCTCGGATCGCTTTGATTTCTTCGCAAATGATTTCATGACGAGTAAGGACTTAAATTTTTATAGGCGGGCCCGGATTGGGTTGACGCTCGTCCGTGGTCCCGCGACTTTTCTATGTTGGTTTTAAATGACCTATTTTTTAAAAAGGGACTTATGTGACCAACTTTTTCGATCCCAAGCATGATTATTTATTTATCTGCGAGTTGGAAATAAGGATTTTATGCCTATGATTTTGATACGCAACTATGGTTTTTGAAGTTCGGTTTGATATGCTTCCGAGAGAGATTCGGAAGAAAACCTGATTTGACTACTGTTTTGGTTTGAACTAATAGTTCGCTTTGGTTATTTGGTTGAGTTTGAAATGATGATGTGTATGATTATGGATACTTACGATCTGCTCGTGCGTTCTGTTGTTACCTCTTTCACCGGATCCCGGGCCGGTATGTGATCGTGCGCACTATAATATACTCCGGTGTTATCTTGTGTTATGGTTCACCGCGCCCTCACTGAGGCGGGTTCCATTTATATTTGGTGTTATCTTGTGTATGGTGTTATGATGTGTGATGGGGATACGGAGATTTGAACTTCTGGTGTTATGCTGTGTTGTGGCGCCAGATAGGGTGGCGACCACGTTCCGTCCGCCGGGTTCCATTTGGACCGTATATGATATGATGATGAGTATGATCTGTTTGTGTTATATCCCGCCTTTTTGCATAATCGGAAAATTCGAAATAATTGTGATTTATGAGAAAGGAGGCCATGTTTGAATTTTTCTTAGTAGGTGTGTGGCGAATATGGAAGCTTGAATGCGGAAACAATGGAGAAGGCCTAAGGGCAAAATTGGAATTTTGAAAATTTGTTTCGGAAATTACTAAATAAGAATTATGATGAATTGGGCTTGGAAAAAATAAGGAAATAAGGCCCAATTAAGGGAGGCCCAACCGGCCATGCTTGGCCCAAGTCCACCAAGTTTAATAAAATTTTCCATGTGCTAATTAATATAAGGATCCTTAGCCTTAGAAGTTTCAAGAAAACAAAAGAAAAATCAAGAAAAAAGGGAGAAGAGGCAATCGGCCATAGAGGAAAAGAGAGGAGAAGAGAAAAGAAAAAAAAATTCTTGGAGCTTATCCTTGGTTCAAAAATCTATCTCTTTTGGAATTACTACTAAGCTCAAGCTCCTCTCCAACATGGTATAATTTTCAAGGCAAGAAAGTGATCTTGGTGGCAAGTGGAGAAATTAAGAAAAGGTAAGGTTTCATGTTCCTTTTATGTTGTAGAAGATTTATGGATGTTAGAGTGAATGGAATTGAATGGAAATCATGAAATTGTGGTGTGTGTGCATGTGCATGTGTGAGCCGTGTGTGTGTGGATGTGTATATGGCCGTGTGTGTGTGTATGGTGCATGGCTATGGTAAGTTAAATTTTATATTGTGTTCTAGTTGTGGTTATGATGGAAATTCATGTTGGAAATGAAAGTTGAATGAATTCGAATGAATTTGGGAATATGGATGTTGGCCGTGGGGTATAGAACATGGAAATGAAAATGAATCAATTTTGTTTGTTATGTTAATTGTGTCGTTAAGGCCTTGTGAAGTAGATGGAAGAATAATGGTTTAAGTTAACATGAAGAAGTTGTTGTCGGAAAGTGTATGATTTTGTTATAGATTATGTAATATTGGAAATGAAATTGTAAGATGCAAATTATGATAGTTGTTAATGGAATTGAAAGATAAAAGTATGCCATGGAAGTTTATGTTGGGAGTTGGAAGTTTTGAACGAATTATGGTTTCGGTGGAATTTTTGTATAATTTGTGAAATAATGTGAAGTGTTCTTGAATTGTATTTGATGGTCTTGAATGAGTAAATGAGTATGAAAATATTGATATTAGCTTGAAAATGTGAAGTTAGTTTGGAAGTTGTTGCTTTATGAAGAAAGAAGGCTAACTATGTTAGTAAGCGATTCTAGTTGATTATTGTTGTTGTGGGTGTTGTTGTTGGCTTGTTGTTGGTTAGTTTGAGCCGAGTTAATTCTCGGGGTGTCATATTTATAGGGAAGTCTTTGCCGAAATTTCGGTAGACAAGTATTTAACCAAAGTTGAAATGTTAACTTGCATGAATAGTAACTGGTAAAGATGACCATTTGCAGTTTTTGGACGAAACGGGAATTGAGACTTGAGGAGCGTAAGGCACAACCAAGGTATGTAAAGCCTTCCCTATCTTTCTTTGGCATGTTCTGAGTGTAACAGGCTTGGAAGCGAGCCTTGATTGCACTTCTGCGACTCACAATCCAAGATTGAAAATAGCGCCAAATCATTCAGTAAGATTGAACCAATTTCTTCTCAATTGACCTATAAGTATGCAACTTCCATAAATGGAGTCGAAACACTCTAAGATGGTTATGGACGACTCCTTAAGGTTTATTATCCATAATTTGCGTACTTCACTATGGTTGGGTCCAGGGTGGGCCCACAAAACCCTGATACTCTCTGTATGGCTCAAATCGATTTATTTCTGTTCGTTCTTCATAGGTAACGCTTAATTATGTTTCCGTCCGCTGACTAATAAGCATTATGATTATCTTTCTGGACCTTGATATTACTCTGACATCTGAAACGATTCTGGATACTCTGCTCTGACGTAATCTGACTACTTTGGTTTGACCTATCTTCTGAACTATTTCAGTTACATTAAGTCTGTATGTCGGTCTGTATGTATATGGTTTCTCATGGATCTGTTCGTGGATGTCTCAATGCTTCCTTCACTGCGCCCGGGCCAGGTTCTGTGATTCGTGCACCTCACTGCATTGTTCACCGCGTCCCTGGATGTGCGGGCCGGATCCGTGTATCCGATTATGATCGATTATGATCCGATTATGTGATATTATGGGGATGGCGGCCGTGGATGGCATTTGATCTCGATTCGTCGTCCACCGCGTCCCGTACTACGAGGGCCGGGTTCCGTTACCGCGTCCCTTATTAAAGGGCCGGGATCTGATTTATGATGTGTATGTCTGTATATGCTTATGACTCTGCATGCATGATCTGAAACTCTGATTTGGATAAAGATCTGTCTGGCATATGTCTGCATGTCTGATTCGGACTCGATTACTCGTCCGTCACATTTACGTACGTGTGATTCGACCTGATTCTGTCTGTCATACTTCTGAGTTATGCTTCTGGCTGAGAGCCTGTCTGACACCCCTCTGTACCTCTGGTCCGATTCTGTCTGTACGCTCTGTAAGTCTGACTCAGCTATGGATCCGATTCTGTCCGTTACGGTTTTACGTATTCGATTCTGATTATGATTATGTATGTTACATTTCCGCTTTACATACTCGGTACACTTTCGTACTGACCCCCTGTTCTACGGGGGCTGTGTTACATGCCCACAGGTACGGACGCACCGCGTGATACGCCACCGGTCTAGGACTTCAGTCTGCTGTTTTGGAGAGCTCCCTTTGATCCGGAGCTGATACTTTTGGTATATATCTCCTGTTGTTCATATGTTCTGTATATATGACTATTTGGGTACGGCGGGGCCCTGTCCCGTCTTCTGATTCCGTTCTGTATGTTAGAGGCCTGTAGACATGTCTGTGGGTTTTCACCGGTCGGTACGTATGCTCGAGTTGCGACTGCGTTCGCATGATAGCCCTAACGGCCGTCGTACGGTTTCAGTATGTATATATGCATATGTATGTTTGTGCGAAGTATCGTATATCTGTACGAATTTATGTATGTTTAAATGGAATTAGCCGGCTGGTACGCCTAGTCTGACAGGTAGGTACGTGTGGGTGTCCAGTTAGGGCACCAGTCACGGCCCACGGGGCTGGGTCGTGACAGTTTGTGTCAGAGCCGGTGGTGGGGCAAACCCAATGATGAGGCAAATCCCACATTGGTTTAGGCAAATCCCACATCGGTTAATGTTATTTCATATGACAGATTATGATGTGTTCGGTATGAGTATGTATGATTTGTGTGTCGGATGTAAGTACTTGGGTAATTGGGTTATTACGACTTCATTTTCTGTACTTTCTGCTTTGCATACTCAGTACATATTCCGTACTGACCCCCTTTCTTCGGGGGCTGCGTTTCATGCCACGCAGGTACCCACGGATGAGTAGGTGATGTTAGCAGAAGATGTTCCAGCTGGATTGGCGAGTTCCATTTCTTCCGGAATGCTGCCGCGTCCGAGTGCTTGTATGGTATCTGAGATGTTAGTAGAGACTTTGCAGACAGTGTCGAGTGTATGATATGTCGGGTCTGTTTAGCGACTATGTAAGCCGGTGTGTTTGTATGCATTACGCTACCGATGTGTTTGTAAGCGGCTATATAAGCCGAAGTGTTTGTTGTGCCTTATATTACAGTTTTCATACGATTGCAGATTTTATTTGATTTGAAAAAAAAAAACGAAAGGCATGTTTGTTTTCTGAAAAATTTTCATTACGTGCGTATGTTATGTTTTGTGGGCCCAGTATGGTTAAGAGTATTACGATAGTCAGCGGGTTCGCTCGACCCTAGGTAAGGGTCGGGTGCCCATCATACCCTATCGGAAATTAGGGTGTGACAGTACTTATGTTTCAAATTTGATAAGTGCTCTTCGAAGATACGGGGTGTAACATCCTTCCCCCCTTAAAAACATTCGTCCTCGAATGTTGCAGTATTGCCAACCCACGACACCATCTTTGATTCGTTAGAACATTTTTTTTTCCTTTAGGGTCCGATTACCATTTGCTTAAACTATAACATGGGTCAGTCTCTTTTCATTCTTTCTTAACTCTTTTATTGCCTTCAGTTATCTTCTTTCACTTTTTTGTCCTCATGTACATGATCGGAAATTAACTAGCATCCCGCTCTTGTTCTTTCTCCATTATGGTAGTCTAGATTTGTCGTGCCATAACTATTCATCGTCCTGTAAGTACTTTTTTTTTTCTCGCTCCTTGTTTCCTTGTTAATGGGCAGCTACCTTTCTCTCTCTATAGCGCCTTCTTTGCGTTTACTCCTTCGGTGCCATCTCGGGCTATCCTTTTTCTACCCGTTGATCTTAGATATGCACTGTACCGATTTATTTTTAGTCCATTAGTCAGGCTCTCTAATCCTTACATCCTTGTCGCCATCTCTTTTACCCTTACATTCCAAATGTTTACCCAAAGATAACTGTGTCGCTAGTGAACCTAATGGTTATGTTCCTTTCTAAGGCCAGTTATATCATTATCCAAAATACATATATACGTAATGTGTCTTCGCCGTTTATTATCCTTCGCAGTCCAGTTACACTTATGGCAGACTTATAATCCAAGTTTCAACTAATTTCATAGCTCGCAATATCTTTGAGCTCCTGCTACAAATTTTTTCTTTACTTCCTTCCCTCATATCTATCAATACAATCCCAGAAGCATAGGACTAATTCTTCTATTATGACTCTCTTGCAACACAAGTATACTTATCTTCGATTTCCTTGTATCGGCGATCGTTTCGTCAGTCGTTATTCCTTGTTGGCTTTCCGGTGTGGCCTTCTTACAATATAGTTGGGCATAGCTTCACGTTGACGGTTCATATAATTCCATAGCATATGCTCTCATGTTCAGTATAATTAGTGGTCCATGAACTATTTTCTAATATCCGGTGAACTCTTTTATTTCCATTCATAGGAGCAGTGTTCTTTCTTTCCTTCAAAAATTTCCAAACTACTAATCGTTGTTCCTTTTATTACAATTGTCATTGTCATCCCAAGTGTTCTTTGGGTTCGTCATCCTCTCTAACACCCTTTCTAAATTTAGCTTAGAGACCTTTCTTGCTCTTTTCACTACCCTTTAGGGCATGTCACTGCATACTTAGGTACGGCGCAATTTTTGCCCGATACGAGGGATTCAAATCATGGTCTAAAAATATTGTAGTTCATCTTGGCGTAAAGTGCTCTCTTGAGTTATCTTCCATACTTTCTCCCTATGTCTGCCTCATGGTACACTTATTGGCAATTCGTTTCTACTTCTTTCCGTTACCTTCCCGGTATGCCAATGCGCCTCGAACTCTGGCCCTGCTAATAAATCTCCTTTTCTGGAGCTTGAAACGTCATAGTTCCTTTCAAGTCTAGTATGTTCTTCCCCCCTTATTAAGGAGGCCCTTATACGTCCATAGCCTTCGAGTAACCATCGTCTTCGATAATTATCTGCCGCCCTTCACGATCTTCTTAGGGCCGGGGTTCCGTCATCGTATGGTCTGACTTGTCTATCTTCTTGCTAGTTATAGTCTTGTATCCAATCGGAATACTTATAAGGGTTAGATCCAATTCCGATGCCTTCTTTTCCGTCTTTTCACACCTCTGTCTTTTATGACTAACGGTTTTCCAGACCCGCAAGTTAATGGGGACATCGAGATTCACCACGTCCTTTATGAAGTCTTCGATTATACCTTACTCCTCGTTTTTCTTCCCGACTTTGCTTATAACATATCTAAAACTTCTTTCCCTGAGTTCTTCTTCCATTTATGTCTATATCATCATTTTTTTTCCAACATTTCCATACCCTTCCATCCACTACTAGTCCTTTCGCCCGCTTAGCTCACTTACTCATAATCCTTCTTAACTACGCGTTTGTGTTGCAGCTGTGCATCCAAGTTTTTCGAGTGTCCTGCTACTTTTGCTCTTAGCATAGAATTCTTACAGTTTACACTCTCTCTATCCTCGTTCATCGAACCTTTATCTATCTTTCTGATGCTACGGCCGGGTGGTCTTCCATGCACGTTCCTTACATTTCATTCCATTTCCTCTATGATCGAATCTCTCGGTCTTCACATGAATTCTTATTCCATGTCATTAATTTTCTAATCAATTGTGTCAACTCATCATCCTCGTTCTTTCGTTGATGAGTAATCGGTTTCCTACCGCCAACTCATTAAAGTATCAATTACTTTACTCCTATGGTTAAAGATTTCCAATTACTTTACTCCTAAATGCTCTCCTCTTCCTTCGACCATAAGTCTCAAAATCAGTCTGTATCTATGTGCAAAGAATACTCTTTAACTTGACTTGAAGATATAGCCGATTCCATAATCCTTTCGATAATTTACTACCTTATTGTCTTCATATGGCTCACAATACTTTACTTACTTGTTTCGATAAAACCTTAAATTGTACTATTGATCACCTTCCTTGCAGATCATTTAGGATATCTGTCACACCCCACCCTTGGAAGGCGTGATTGGCACCCGGCACCTTACAGGAACCGAGCGAACCAACTTATAACTCTCGTCCTTCATATCTCGAATGGTAAAATAAGGATAAGGGCTAAATATGAACATTATATCATGTACAAGTATATGTACAATGGACCCATGATGTCGACATTACTACTATCACACTATGACTAAGCTGTACACAGGATAAACATTTCATACACATCCATACATACATATGCATTCACATACACTTACTATGCATACATCTATCATATCTGTACCCGGCCCTTTCGGGACTCAGTTTCATCTTACCCGGCCCTTTCGGGACTCGGTGTCATCCCCAACTGATCAGTGGGAGTGCAATGCATACATATCACACATATACATAAAAATGCATAAATGAAAGCAACATCATCATTAGCAATATCATTATCACTATATCCTTCCTTAGAAGATCAACTATCTTAAGGTGAAACCGATAATGTCATGAGAGTATCGAGAACCATGAACTTAGATCGCATTAGAAATAGAATCGGCATCGCTACATCTCACCTCGAAGGAACAAGTATTATGAGGCAAGATCAATCACAAGGAATAGTCTCAAGATCATGAATAAGCTCAATAATATCGTAAGGATCATGAGATTCATAGACTTCTAGCATTTGTGGAAGCAAGGATATTATGGATATGGCACAAAGGTTTATAACAAAAGAATCATGCCTTTAGAAAGAAAGGGTTTAGCCTTAACATACCTTTTTAGTCGCCTTAACTTTAACTACTCAATGCTTGTCCTCCCAGGCTCGTAAATCTATATTTAAGAAAATCTATACTATTGTTAGACTCACCTTTATACGCTTGTCTTAGTCCTTCAAATAAATCTTTCTACAATCTGCCGAAATTTCGGCAGCATCTCCCCTATATTCTTTACCTCCTCCAAATACCAAAACAACTCCCAAACAATACCAACAACATCAACAACCATATCAATGCCAATATATTCCATAAAACATCCCACACGATGTTTCACCAATATTCAAACCAACCATAACAACATCCATAATACCATAATCAAAGAATTATATTCAACTCTTTATGATTTTTTTTCCTATGATTCTTTCCTTTCCAAGAATTGCTAAACCTTTATATCATCTTAATCATGTAAATAATAGCAAGAACATACCTTATAGTAGAAGAACTTCACTTTATTCACCTTAAACTTGAACCACACGCGTCGCTAGACGATTATATACTCGCAACTATACGTTGCCTGAACCGGAATTTGGGAATTATCGTTGATTTAGGCTTGAAATTTGGGTTTGGAAGTTGGGGAAATTTCTAGAGGATTTTGGAACAATTTGGAAGAGGTCTTGGCTGAAAAAGAGGGGGCAAGCCCCTTTTATATTGGTTCAAATTCGGGGGGTCACTGTAGCAGATACTGTAGCAAGTCGGGTACTGTAGCAGTTACTGTAGCATGCGTTTCTGCTCTGTCAGCTGAACTTGTAACGTCCATAATTCTCTGCTCCGCTATAGTATCGACGAGCGGTTTGTTGCGTTGGAAAATAGACTTGATGAATTTCATTTTAGGATTTTTAAACACCTTAAAACTCTCAATATACTAGGAGATATATCCCTTCCAAAGTTGACCCAAAATTCTGTCAATTTTTTCCAAATTTTCGAAAAACTTATTTTCTTCGATTTGCTTGATCCCGGAATCTTCCATAGCTTATTATATGAACTTAAACACTCGAAACCATAAGGTTGGCGCATATAATCTCATATATCCTTGAAGGTAACTCCAGTAACCGTACTTAGAACGTCCAACACTTATAAATTTTCACGTACGAACCTACGGGGTGTAACAATATCTTACTTGTTTATCAATTTTCTTTATAATCCCAATAAGTCTCATTCCTATAAAGCCTTTAATATAACCCACTTGAATCTCCTTAATCTCAACTGAGCCATCTAAGAATTCCTTTCTAGAGCAGTTTACAAGTATTAATTCAACATATTTCACTTACCATCATGTCGCTAGGTTTCCCAGTTCCCTTACTTCTGCAATGTACACATACTCACATGATTTAGCTTTGAGAGATTTTTTTTTAACAGGGCTTCCCATATAATTCTTACTATCCCAAACTTGTACACAGCACAGAAAGCAAGTTCAATGCCTCACAAGGCAACCGCAGAAATACAAACGATCCATAGTTCAGCTATACCAAATTCTTTTCATATATCAACACCAATAGACGTAAAACATACCTTTTACGATACGAGCATCAATCCTTACTAGTAACCTTAAAACCAAGCAAGCAATCACTTATCAATAATCAAGACATCTGGGGTTTAGACCAGGGATATCATAACCTATGACATAGCTCTACGGCACGATCTAAGATAAGAAAGAAAGATAACCATCCTAGATGTCCTGTAGCCTCCTGTTTATAAATGTGGCGCGCTTCACACCATAAACAAGACTCTACTGGACACGACTTTGCAGACAACCCCTAGGACGAACTACTCTGATACTAATTTGTCACACCCCACCCTAGGTAAGGCGTGATTGGCACCCGGCACCTTGTGGAAACCGAGCGAACCAACTTACAACTCACATCCTCTATGTCTCGAATGGCAACAATAAGATCAACAGGCCAAATACGAACATAATATCATGCATAAGTAAATGTACAATAGACCCATGATGCCGACATTACTTCTGTCACACTATGACTAAGCTGTACACAGGAACTGTCTGCAAAGCCTCTATGAACATGACTGAGGTATACAGGTCGGGACAGAGCCCCTGACGTACCCTTAACATAATTCATATATATATATATATATAGACTCCGACTCGGCAATGCTCCAAGAAAAAATGGAGCCACCATTTGAGACCAGTACCTGAAGGCGGCCTACGATGAAAGATCCTCGTCTTGTCTATCTACACCTGCGGGCATAAACGCAGCGTCCACAAGAAGGGACGTTAGTACGAGCAATGTACTGAGTATGTAAGGCATGAATAGTAACATATTAAGAGATACCGAACATGGAAAATAATATAATGAACGTATGAAGATAAAGTAATATAAAAGAGATCAATCTATGCCTCTGAATACCCTTTTAAGGCGAATGTCTTGCATGCTTAGCTTTTAAAAAAAAGCTTTTACATACATATCCATATATAATATCTCGTCCGGCCATTAAGGCGCGGTAATACATATATATATACACATAGCGTCTTGCATAGTATTATCTTACCCATCCATGTAGGCTCGGTGTCATCTTACCCGGCCCTTTCGGGACTCGATTTTATCTTACTCGGCCCTTTCGGGACTCGATGTTATCTTACTCGGCCATATAGGCTCGATATTATCTTACTCGGCCATATAGGCTCGATATTACCTTACTCGGTCATATATGCTCGATATTATCCCAGCTGATCAGTGGGATGCAATGCATACATACATACATATACATAAAAATACATAAATGAGATCAACATCATCATTAGCATTATCGTTATCACTATATCCTTCCTTAGAAGATCAACTATCTTAAGGTGAAGTCGACGATGTCATGGGAGTCTCGAGAATCATGAACTTAGGTAGCATTAGAAATAGAATCATTATCTTCCCTATATCTCACCTCGAAGGAACGAGTAACATGAGCTGAGAGCATGAACAATAAGTAAGATCAAGGGATTTGTGAAATGGCTCAATAATCTCATAATGCCCTCAAATCATAGCTTCAGAATTTCTAGAATTAAAATCATCATCATCACAGAAAACATCTCATCCTTAGTATCATAAAAAGATTTTAAGAATCATGAACTTCTAACTTTGGGAAGTAAGAAGGTTATGAAAAAAATATCTATGGAATCATAACATAGGAATCATGCCTTTGAAAGAAAGGGACGAGCCTTAACATACCTTTTTGGTCGCCTTAACTTTAACTACTCAATGCTTGTCCTCCCAGGCTCGTAAATCTATATTCAAGAAAATTTATACTATTGTTAGACTCACCTTTATACGCTTGTCTTAGTCCTTCAAATAAATCTTTCTAGAATCTGCCGAAATTTCAGCAGCATCTCCCCTGTTATATGCCTAGCCCAAAATCTCAATTCAGCAACCAACAATAACAACAACAATACCAACATCAACAACAATATTATCAACACCAAAATATTCCATAAACGTCCCACACGATGTTTTATCCAATTTCTCAACCAACGACTTTACTATACAACCATTTCATCACTCTATCTTCGTAAATAAACCAAAAGTAATATTAATAAGGAGAGATTCGTACCTTATTTTTGTTAAAATAGCGATATCTCCAATATCCACCTTGAATCCACCACAAAACCATATTAGAATCACATCTATGCGTTTATCCGAGCTTCGATTAATACTCCGTCACTTGAAAGTTGCTTAATTTTTGTTTGCCTCTCTCTCTCTCTCTCGCTTTCGAAATTTCTAGCAAAATCTGATGGAAAAAGGGGGTTATTACCCTTTATATAAGGGTCAAATTAGGGTCGGGTTCAACGTAGCATTTTACTGCAGCAACACTGTAGCAGGTCGGTTACTGTAGCAATACGCACGCGTTTCTGCTCTTTCAGCTGAACTTGTAACGTCCATAATTCTCTACTCCGATGTCCTATAGGCGAGCGGTTTGTTGCGTTGGAAACTAGACTCGACGAACTTCATTTTAGGCTTTTGTTTCACCTTAAAACACTTCACATGCTAAGAGATATTCTTCCCCCAAGTTGGACCAAATTTTCACACAAAACATTACCCATCCTTTCTCCAAAGTCGTACTACTTCATTTCTTCCACTCATTTCCTTATAAAACCTTTCGGTATACCTTATATACATCCTTCACTCATTAAATATACTTAATAATGCTTGCTCCTTATATTCCAAAGTGGTTTTACTTAACCCTAACTCAACGTACTTATGTTTCAAATTTGATAAGTGCTCTTCGAAGATACGGGGTGTAACAATGAGGCAATTAAGCGTTTTTAACTTAAGATTTTATACTCAACTCAGCCCGTCACTCGTTGTAGCAGTCAGTAGTCTGCTACAGCGGACCCGCTGCAGCGAGATTCTTGCCGCTACAGCGGCCTAAAGGAAATTGTATAACCCGCTACAGCTGCTCGCCCACTGCTGGAGCAGTACCGCTGCAGCGGCACCATCAGACACCAGAAAAATCAACTAAGTTTCACTATTTCCACCCCGAAATCTGACTATCACCCGAGACCTCACAGATACAAAACAAATATGCAGATATATATAAAAACGCGCTACGAAAGCAGTCGTGGCATCAAAATTCTCAACGGAGGTCTCGTTGACCAAGTCAACTCCTAAAAACCCAAATTCAACTTTAAGTCAACTATTTTTTTTTTGCTTTAAGCCAAATTTCAAAAAACCCAACCTATTTCGCAGCTGATGACCTCGAAAATCGTACCACCAGTCCCCGCGGGTCAAATATGGACGGATATAGCTCGGGAAAGGGTCAACAGGGTCAAACCAGCTGTAACGACCAAACGAATCGTTACATCATATATCAATTAAACAATCGCTCGTCCTCAAGCGACAAGGAATAAAACGGGGACGGATACCTGAGCCCCCAACAACTGGGGATATCTTGAACACATATTAGGCTCCTCCTAATAGGAAGGATACTCATCGCACAGAACTGAATCCCAAAGAATGATATAGGAACTATCAGAATTGTACTTTTTCAACCTAGAAACATGGAAAACCATATGAACACCCGACAGGCCTGGTGAAAACTAACTCATAAAATAAAGATCGATACAACGAATAGTGACGAACAGGCCAATATACCTCGGGCTCACATTACCAGTCACAAGTCTCTAAACTTAGCTCAAGCTCCAATTCTCATATCTCCGTATTCGAATTCACCTGGCAACTGATCCTCGAATAAACGAATTGCTTTGCTCGAATTCTCCGATTGATAAAATCGGAACTCTGAACGTGATCAATAGGGCCCATAAACACTTTCCCAAGCCAACGCAATCCTTCGAAACATGGCCACAAACCATAGCCCATTCTGAACAGGGAAGACATTCTGATTCCGCTAACCTTCCTTTGCACTTTCTAAAGCCGTTTTTTGTACTTTCTTAGAAACACATGAACACACACACGACAAACCTAAAACCATGACTTACTCTCGCCAGAAAGAATCCTTGACCCATCTGAGATCTCGATGCAATTCCATCAAAATGGGTCTTACCAACAGCCAACTTGACTAGTTCCAAGCCTTCTTAAACCATCAAATCAAAATACAGGAACCATACCACTGAATATCTCACCGAGCAAAGTCCGTCGGAACCCAACTGATCACTATAAAGACCTCTCGTACAACAGTTCCTCATAAAATCTGTACTAAGCTCATCGTAAACCATTATTCTATCCAAGTAACAAATCTCAAAAAACATCATCAAATCCGCTAGAAAACCCTAACAAAACTCGATAAATTTGTCATACCTCAAATCTAAGCCGAAGCGCATCAAATCCTTAAATATCTTCCTGGAGATATAAACATAGACTATTAAGCCTTAACTCGAACAATGTTGACCCTAAATGAATGCACAACTCTCGAATACCACCAATAGCCATTTGAACTGACTCCGAATTTTCGAAACCAATCACAATCCTATCGCACATTTGTGGCGAAAAATTCTAATCTTTTACTCACGCATAAAAAATCTTGTATGTCACCCTCGACTCCACAAGCTGAGTCCTATCCAAGTTATCAACTTAGTACCGAAGAGCTATACGTTATGATTCCAATCTTCATGCCGCTCAACCTTTACCTGACACGTAAATCCAATACAACCCCAAACTTTTCGACGCAAAACCTGAAGCCTCATATAATAATTATTTAACCATTGAACCATTCATTGTATCACCTCGATATGCCTATAAATTTTTGGAAAGTATCCAATCTTACAACTGCCGCTCTAAATCTCACGTAATTCCTCCCAAGTCCTTAATATCCAAAGTGCACACCCAAGCTATCCAGTCAATATTACTTGCAACATAATACACTACCACGATTATGGTCGCATCTCGAAAATGTAACTCTAGCCTTCCCATAATACGGATTTCCACAATTCCTTTCCCTTTAAACCACACTAACTCATCCACTGAAGAGTGTTACGAAATTCTTCAACTGTGAACCACACAAGCCATATCCTTAAGCCTTAACATGTTGGTTACTTTAAACTTGCTTCTCACTAGTCGCTGATCATGAAACCTCACGGAACTCTATCATATCACATAGTCCATTCCTGTAGATTTCCTTCTTTAAGCATACTAAAAAATCACACTCATCTAAAACATACAGGATAACATCACCACTATCTATACTAACCCAAGTAATCCCGAAGATGTATTTCATTCTTACCGACTCTCGATCACTATACCTTTTATTGACTTGTCAATTTCCCAATTTCTAATCAATTCACAATCATCGATACCGTAATCAATCCTCGAATACAATCAATCGAATACTGTATAATCATAAGTCTTACAAGCCAGCCGAATTAATCCCGAAGTTAGCTAGGGTAGATTAGGAGAATTTAATGAAGTAAAAGGGTGGAATCACATACCAATGAGAAGAATCTGCCAAGAAACCTTGACAAGCACTCAAAATATCCTTAGAACTGAGTATGAATTTATGAGGCAATTAAGGGTTTTAACTTAAGACTTTATACTCAACTCATCCCGTCACCCGCATTGCCGGTCAGGCGATCATTGAGCGCTCGACAACGAGATACCGCCGCCACAGTGGCCTAAAGGAAATCGTATAACCCTCTACAGCGGCTCACCCACCGTTGTAGCGGTACCGCTGCAACGCACCCATCAGACACTAGCAAAATCAACCAAGTTTCACTATTTTCACCCCGAAATTCGACTATCACCCGAGACCCCACAGATAAAAAACAAATATGCAGATATACATAAAAACGTGCTGCGAACGCACTCGTGGCCTCGGAATTCCCAATAGAGGTCGCATTGGCCAAGTCAACTCCCAAAACCCCAAACTCAACTTTGAGTCAACGATTCTTTTTTGCTTTAAGCCAAATTTCACATAACCCAACCTATTTCGCATCCGATGACCTCGGAAATCGTATCACCCGTGCCCACGTATCAAATATATGCTGATATAGCTCGGGAAAGGGTCAACGGGGTCAAACTAGCCGTAACGACCAAACAGGTTGTTACAGCACAACATCTACAATTTATATCCATTAAAATAACCAAAAAAAAAAAAAAAAAAACAGAAATGAGCAACAATTATATATTCTAAGCATATTTAGTTGGAAAAGGCCTCAAATGTACATAATAAGTACGTTAGAAAAGGTCTCGAATACACATCAAAAATACAACATTATCTACTCAAAACAAAGAAAGTAAGAAAAGAAGAAAAGATATAACCAATCACATTGAATCACAATTTTAGAAAAACTGAAATGTCTTAAGAAAAGGAGGGGAAGGGAATCAGTAATCAATATATATTATAAAGCTAGACATAGACAAGGTGATATGGCACCTCTCTATGACCTCCATTTCTATTTATCTTTTTTCTTCTTTTTTTGAATTTTCCCCTCATTTTAAAATTAATTAATGTACAATTTATTGAAACATGCAAAAGTCACTCTATTAATCTCATTTAATTTACCGTAGGGAGGTTACAAACTTACACAATGACATTTTTTGGCTTTTCCTTCTTATTTCTTCCGGTTGCTTTATTAAAAAACCCAAGAGACGTAAATATCTTAAATCTTAATCAATCTTACCCTATTAATTAAATCACTAATTAAAGGTTATTATTTTAGATCAGTTACAACCCGTTTGACCTCTCCTATCTTTTCCTTTTCCCATAAATTCACATAGTTTTCATATACATATTTCATATTTCCCATGAGGACCTGTGTGATGGTATCCAATTGGTTTCACATTTTTGGTGCTGCCTGGATTTTCCAGAATATGCTAATAGAATATTGTTGCAGTTCTCTAGGTTCACATAGTGTGCATTTTGTGATAAAATAGAAAATTTATTCTTGATGTGATTTTTTTTGTCCATGGTTTTTTATTGTTTTATGTGGGATGTCATTCAAAGTTTACAGTGCTCTAAATCTATATATAATATAAAGCTATGCATAAACAAGGTGATGTGACACCTCTCTATGGCCACCATTCCTATTTATCTTTTTTCTCCTTTTTTTTGAATTTTTTCCCTTCTCATTTTGCTCCAAAAATATCCAAATAATTTGATTCTTTTACTTTCCCTTATTAATTAGAATTAAAGTCCCCTAAATAAGATCTTTAATATGTCAATAAACGGGTGAAGACAAAGGGTCACCACTTCCTCCTTATTTTTACTTATTTTTCAGTTAGCAGTAGTATATCTTTTTCAAAAAAGAAGTGAATGAACAGATTATTTCTGTTAAGACTAAATAAAGACTCACTATTAATTTCCCTTAAATTTCTTCCACTATTTTTTTTTTGTTATTAGAATTTACACGTACGTTACCCTCTACTCATTTCTTACCTTAAATTTCTACCATTATTTGCTTTATTATTAGAATCAACATGTATAGACGTTAAATATTGTATGTGTGTTTAAGCACATTAAAGAGGATAACATTAAGGAAAATATAAAAACAACACTTCTTAGGACATTTCATTATCCAAAACTGTTTTTGTTTGAGGAAGGCTATTTTATAGCTATGACAACATATATAGATAAGCAAAATAGAAAAAAAAAAAAAGAAAAAAAAAGAAGCATTTTTATAGTGTTGCTGAGGAAGGGAATGAAATGGAGAAAATAGTCGATGTCTTGATAGTATATGTAGCGCAGAGGAAAGAAGTGGATCATTAAAAATAGAAAGAAAGTAAAATTGCAAGATATCAGATTTGAAGAACGTAGACGAGGAGAGACCTCGATCAAATGGACAAAACAATGGCGACTTTATATAATGAGACGATGAAGATGACAAAAGTGACCATGTCGGTGGAGGTAGAAAGGTGGAGATTCGTGGTAGCATTGGATTCTTCCGCAAAAATATTTTGGTATGTTCGTGAGTGGTTTTTTTTTTTTTTTTTGGGTTAAATCGTGAGTTGTTACATGTAATTAATCCATAGTATTCTGTACTTCATGAATATGGAGTCTCGCATATTAGTTTCTCTTAATTTTCTAATTTATTCTCTCTTTTCTCTTTCAGTTGAACTTTGTGTTGGGTGTGCGAACAAAGTACCACATTGGTAGTGTTAGGTTTTTGGGTTTTCCCTTCTTATGTGGAATTGGATTAATAAAACCCAATCCAATTTGGACCAGGCCAATTTTGCCCAAAATTTCCTCTATGTATAGGATCAATTTAGGTCTTATTTTCACAACACAAGAGTGAGTTCATAGCAGCCATATAGAGAGAAAAACGTGAGAGAGAAAGTAGATTTTCGTCCAGAAATTTTTTGCTACAGCAGTCTGCTTTAAATTGCATTTCCTGATTCGTTAACCGGTGGATCGTGCTGACATTTGAACTGCGGGTTCTCAACATCTGGTTCTTCGATTTCAACGGTGGAGATCGGATTTTGTGGTCTGTATCTCCAGTTTTGAGTACAAACAGTAGCTCATTTTTTGGGGTGGTTTCTCTCCTTTCTTCACTAGTTTTGGTGCTATCTTTTATGTATTGTTGCTCCGTGCTTGGCTTTGTTGTTGTATCCATTTGGAGAACATTGTTGTAACTCTTGTTGTTTATAGTGGAGCTTTTGTGGGCTGGAGGTCCCATGGATGTTTCCTCTTCACCTTGAAGGGGTTTTACCACGTAAATTTGGTGTCTCTTCCATTCGATTTATTTTTGCTTGCTTTGCTATTTTATTGTTGGTATAGCTGCTGCCTGGATTTTCATTTGTGCTAGTGTTTATTGTCTTCTCTTGGTTCAAATAGTGTGGGAAGTTTCGACTTGGGTATTTCTTCCGCTGTTACCTCGTCGTGCAATTTAGTTATTGCTTGTTTCTTCCCAACAAAGTGGTATCAGAGCTTGTGGTTATATTTGGTTGTGTTGATTGTCTATTTGAATGATGGAGGCAAATATGAGCAAGATGGTTTGTTTAAATGGCAATAATTACCATATTTGGAAAAGCAAGATGAAAGATCTTCTATTTGTCAAGAAATTGCATTTACCTGTGTTTGCTTCTAAGAAACCCGAGTCTATTGAAGATGAGGATTGGGAATTTGAGCACTTACAGGTTTGTAGCTATATTAGGCAATGGGTTGAAGATAATGTTCGAAATCATATTGTGAATGAGACAAATGCTAAAAGCTTATGGGAAAAGCTCGAGGCACTTTATGCTTCAAAGAGTGGCAATAATAAGTCGTTCCTACTGAAACAATTGATGAATATTAGATACAAAGAGGGCAACCCTATTTCTGATCATATCAATGATTTTCAGGGTGTCCTGGATCAACTGTCTGGAATGGGTGTCAAGTTTGATGAAGAAATATAGGGACTTTGGCTTCTTAATACTGCGCGGACTCTTGGGAAACTCTTCGAGTTTCTTTGACTAATTTGCTCCCGGTGATGGTGTAACTATGGTATGCTAGAGTGGTGTTTTGAATGAAGAGATGAGAAGAAGATCTCAAGCTTCGTCTTCTTCAACTTCACACTCCGATGTTTTGGTTACTGAAGACAGGGGGAGAAGTAACTTCAGAGGTCAGAATGACAGAGGCAAAAGTAGAAGCAAGCCAAGATCCTCCAGGTATAGGACTCTTACATGTGACTATTGTCACTTGAAAGGGCATATCAAGAAACATTGCTACAAGTTTAAGAGAGACCAGAAAAGGCAAAAGAAAGAAGACGATAATGAAAATCGTGTTGTTGTTGTTGTTGTTGCTGAAAATGATCTTCTTGTTGCTTGTGGTAAAAATGATATCAATCTTTTTTGTGATGAGTCTACCTGGTTTGTGGATTCAGGTGCCACTTCTCATGTCACACCAAAGAAGGAATTATTTTCTTCTTATACTCCGGGTAATTTTGAAAATTTACGAATGGACAATGATAGTGAGGTTGAGGTACTTTGTATTGGCACAGTTTGCTTGAAAAGTAATAATGGTTCAAGGTTGGTTCTTAACAATGTCAAGCATGCTCCAGATGTTCGGGTGAATTTAATTTCTGTAGGAAAGCTTGATGATGATGGTTATGATCAAACCATTGGTGGTGGCCAGTGGAAGCTTCTTAAAGGTCCAATGATTGTGGCTCGAGGTTACAAGATGTTTGACTTGTACTTATTTCAGGGCTCCATTTGTGGTAACTCAGTAAATTTGGTGGAGAATGATACTTCATCAGAGTTATGGCATAGAAGGTTGAGTCATATGAGCGAGAAGGGGATTGATAATTTGGCTAAGAAGAATTTGCTTTACGGGAGTGAAACAAGCAAAGTTAAAGAGATGTGTTCATTGCTTAGGGAAACAAAAAGTTTCTTTTCGAGTCATTCACCTTCAAGAAAAGTTTGATTTGCTTTGGAGTTGGTACATTCGATTTGTGTGGTCTTTTTAAAGTAAGCTCTCGTGGTGGTGCACTTTACTTTGTGACTTTTATTGATGATCATTCTCGCAAACTCTGGGTATTTTCTTTGAAGTCCAAGGATCGAGTACTTGATGTGTTCAAGACTTTTCGGACTTGGTTGAGAGACAAACGGGGAAGAAACTAAAATGCATCCGCTCAGACAATGGTGGTGAATACATTATTCCCTTTGATAATTATTGTAGACAGCAGGGTATTCGGCATTAGAAAACTCCTCCAAAGACTCCTCAGTTAAATGGTCTAGCAGAGAGGATGAACAAAACTCTAGTTGAGAGGGTTAGATGTTTTCTTTTAGATGCTAAGCTGCCAGATTCATTTTAGGCAGAAGCACTTAATACTGCTGCTTATGTTATCAATTTATCTCCTATTGTTGCTTTGGATGGTGATGTCCCTGACAAAGTTTGGTTTGGTATGGATGTCTCTTATGCTCATCTGAGAGTCTTCGGGTGTAAGACCTTTGTGCATGTTCCTAAGGATGAGAGGTCAAAGCTGGAAGCTAAAACTAGGCAGTGTATCTTCATTGGTTATGGTCAAGACGAATTTGGCTATCGTTTCTATGATCCAGTTGAGAAGAAACTTGTTAGAAGCCGTGATGTTGTGTTCTTTGAAGACCAAACAATTGAAGATTTTAACAAAGCTGAGAAGGTTGATTCTTAGAGCAATGAGAGCTTAGTTGATGTTGATCCAGTTCCTGTGACTATTGCACCTAAAGAAAATCTTCAAAATAATGAAGATCAAGTTGATAATGAAGATAGTGATCATGTTCGGAATGACCAGCATGATGTTGTTGATGCTCCGGTGGAAGATGATGTGGTTGGCCACAACCGATTCTTTGATGTTCCGAGAGTTCTCTCGGAAGATCTATTAGAGAGAAATTACCTTCATCTCGTTATTCTGCCAATGAGGTTGTACTCTTAATTGATGAGGGAGAACCTGAAAGTTTTGATGAGGCCATGGATAGTGAAGAAAAGGAAAGGTGGTTTGATGCTATGCAAAATGAGATTAAATCCTTGCATGATAATCATACATTTGATCTGGTTAAGCTTCCTAGAGACAGAAAAGCTTTGAAAAACAGGTGGGTTTTTAGGATGAAACATGAAGATGGTAACCCAGTTCCACGATACAAGGCTAGATTGGTTGTCAAGGGCTTTAATCAGAAGAAGGGAGTTGATTTTGATGAAATCTTTTCTCCAGTTGTGAAGATGTCATCCATTCGAGTTGTTCTGGGCTTGGCTGCAAGTCTAGATTTAGAGGTTGAGCAAATGGATGTTAAAACCGCTTTTCTGCATGGTGACTTAGATGAAGAAATTTATATGGAGCAGCCAGAAGGTTTTGAAGTTAAGGGTAAAGAGAATTATGTTTGCAAATTAAAGAAGAGCTTGTATGGTTTAAAACAAGCTCCCAGGTAGTGGTACAGGAAGTTTGGTTCTTTTATGAGTCAACAGGGCTTCAAGAAGACTTCTTCAGATCATTGTGTTTTTGTGCAAAAATTCTCTGATGGTGACTTTATCATTCTATTGCTTTATGTTGATGACATGCTTGTTGTTGGTCAGAATGCTTGTAGAATTCAGAAGTTGAAGCAAGAGTTGAATAAGTCTTTTGCTATGAAAGACTTGGGACCAGCAAGGCAGATTCTTGGCATGCAGATTGTTCGTGACAAAAAGGCCAAGAAGTTGTGGTTATCACAAGAGAAGTACATTCAGAAAGTACTTCGCAGGTTCAACATGGATAAAGCTAAAGTTGTCAAAACACCTTTAGCTATGCACTTTAAATTGAGCACGAAGCAGTGTCCTTCCAGTGATGGTGAGAAGGAAGATATGAAGAAAGTTCCTTATGCTTCAGCCGTTGCGATCCGATGTATGCAATGATTTGTACAAGACCTGATATTGCTCATGCTGTTGGTGTTGTGAGCAGTTTTCTTTCTAATCCGGGAAGAGAGCATTGGAATGCTGTGAAGTAGATTATGAGATATCTTTGTGGCACTTCTAGTCTGAGTTTGTGTTTTGGGACAGGAAAGCCTATTCTTTGTGGTTACACTGATTCAGATATGGACGGTGATGTTGATACTCGTAAGTCTACTTCGGGCTACTTGATTACTTATGCAGGGGGAGCTGTGTCTTGGCAATCTAAGTTGCAAACATGTGTTGCTCTATCTACTACAGAAGCTGAGCTTATTGCTGCCGTTGAAGCTTGTAAAGAGTTGCTATGGATGAAGAGATTTATGGAGGAACTTGGCTTTGCTCAAGAGAGATATGTGCTTTATTGCGACAGTCAAAGTGCTATTCATCTTGGCAAGAACTCTACATTTCATGGTAGGTCGAAACATATTGATGTGAGATACCATTGGATTAGAGATGTGTTGGATTCTAAGTTGCTTGAACTTGAGAAGATTCACACCGATGATAATGGTTCGGATATGTTGACCAAAGCTTTGCCAAGAGGGAAGTTTGAAGAGTGTTGCTTGATCGCCGGGATGGCGGTTTCCTCCACATAGTCGGGAGGGGGAGAATTGTTAGGTTTTTGGGTTTTCCTTTCCTACGTGGAATTGGATTAATAAAACCCAATCCAATTTGGACCAAGCCAATTTTGCCCAAAATTTCCTCTATATATAGGATCAATTTAGGTCTTATTTTCACAATACAAGAGTGAATTCATAGCAGCCCTATAGAGAGAAAAACGTGAAAGAGAAAGCAGATTTTCGTCTAGAAATTTTCTACTACAAAGAGTCCGCTTTAAATTGCAATTTATTGATTCGTTAACCGTTGGATCGTGCTGAAATTTGAACTGGGGATTCTCAACATCTGGTTCTTCGATTTCAACGGTAGAGATCAGATTTTGTGGTCTGTATCTCCAGGTTTCGAGTACGAACAGTAGCTCATTTTTTGGAGTGGTTTCTCTCCTTTCTTCACTAGTTTTGGTGCTATCTTTTATGTATTGTTGCTTCGTGCTTGGCTTTGTTGTTGTAGCCATTTGGAGAACATTGTAAACTATTGTTGCTTATAGTGGAGCTTTTATGGGCCGGAGGTCCTGTGGATGTTTCCTCTTCACCTTGAAGGGGTTTTACCACGTAAATTTGGCGTCTCTTCCATTCGATTTATTTTTGCTTGCTTTGCTATTTTATTGTTGGTATAGCTGCTTCCTGGATTTCCATTTGTGCTAGTGTTTATTGTCTTCTCTTGGTTCAAATAGTGTGGGAAGTTTCGACTTGGGTATTTCTTCCGCTGTTACCTCGTCGTGCAATTTGGTTATTGCTTGTTTCTTCCCAACAGGTAGCTGGAAAGAAAAAGGAGCTACTTATAAGGAGTTGGATACTCTTAATGATGTGAGGCCTTTTGGGAAAAACCGTGCGGGCTTGGCCCAAAGCGGACAATATCACATCATGTTAAGAGTATCTTTAGACCGTTTAGCCCAACAACTGGTATCAGAGCCAATGGTTTGGCGGAACGAGTACGAACATGGCAGAGTGTGGCGTGGGGCCCGACTTAGTGCCTTTACCTGTCTATGGGCCAGTTTACAACCTTTACTCGTAGCTTTGAAGATACATACACAGCCTTTGGTTTCGGTGACCGTAAGTACTCTGACAGTGTGGGTGGCACACAGACATGTTGAATCTCTGATCTGGGGAATGATAATGAGCCACGTGAAACTTAGTTCGAGGGGGAGATTGTTGGGTATGCGAACAAAGTACCACATTGGTAGCTGGAAAGAAAAAGGAGCTAGTTATAAGGAGTTGGATACTCTTAATGATGTGAGGCCTTTTGGGAAAAACCGTGCGGGCTTGTCCCAAAGCGGACAATATCACATCATGTTAAGAGTATCTTTAGACCGTTTAGCCCAACACTTTGTAGATTTTCTTTCTATACGTCCTTTCTTTTGTGGAATTTATATGCAAACAATGTGGTGAAAATTGTAAATCGGTAAACATGAATTTTATGAGATGCAGTAAATATAGAATGTTTAGTTTGATTTTTTAAAGGGAAAAGAAATTTTTCTATATTTAGAGCAGTGACTTCAGACTTTGGTGACTAATTGGTAGGCAAGGAGTGAGATGAAAGGAAACAAAAAGAGAAGGAAGAAAAAAACGGATGAAAAAGGAAGAATGAAAGATAATGCTGCTGTAATCTGTTTTAAAACAAGGATCAATTTATTACTTCATGAATATGGAGTCTCGCATATTAGTTTCTCTTAATTTTCTAATTTATTCTCTCCTTTCTCTTTCAGTTGAACTTTGTAAATTTGTTTTCTATACGTCCTTTCTTTTGCGGAATTTATATGCAAAAAATGTGGTGAAAATTGTAAATCAGTAAACACGAATTTTATGAAATGCAGTAAGTATAGAATGTTTAGTCTGATTTTTTTAAGGGAAAAGAAATTTTTCTATATTTAGAGTAGTGACTTCAGACTTTGGTGACTAATTGGTAGGTAAGGAGTCAGATGAAAGGAAACAAAAAGAGAAGGAAGAAAAAAACGGATGAAAAAGGAAGAACGAAAGATAATGATGCTGTAATCTGTTTTAAAATAAGGACCAATAATTATTTGAAACGAATATAAGGATAGATGTTTGTTTCACCCCTTAATCATGTTTTGAACGATCGAGGTGTAGTTCTATTAGCTTTTGGACACTTTTTTAAAAATATTTCTATAGGAGAAATTTATTAATTGAATTTGAATAATTACTTTGTATTTGAATAGACTTTTACCCCAACAATGGCAAGTTATTTTTTTCATTTGGAATGTTTGTTTTGATTTCTGAAAAAAGCATTTTGATTTCTCTTGCCAACAAAATAAGTTCTACAATTTTTAGAGAATTTTTTTTAAAATTTTATGCACCTTATAACTTGAAGGGACCAATGACTTATTATGAGAATATCACCATATACATACCAAAATCAAGTCTTAAGCTATCCTCTCCCAAGCAAATCTCAATTAACTAAAATGTGCTAATGAAGCAAAGAATCAAACAAAAAAGGTTCAAACCTTAAAAATAAGAGATCTTGGGATCAAAACTTGCTTTAAATAAGTTTCGATCAAATCTATATATATAATAATGCTAGGAATAGAAGAGGTGATGTGGCACCTCTCTTTGGCCAAGAAGCACAATTATCTTTTTCTCTTTTTTTTGGTCTTTTCTCTATTTTTTCTCATTTATGTATTATGTTAAAAAAAACTCAAAAATCACTCCTTTAACTCTCTTAATTGTGTTGAATATATTATGTAAAAAAAAACTGAAAAATCATTTCTTCAACTCTCTCTTAATTTTTTCTCCTCCACCGAGTTAGTTTCCTTGGTCTCTCCTATTATGTCCATTTAATTCTTTTCTCATTATTATTACCATTTAAGTTTCAGTTTCTTCCTCATGAAACAAAAACGGTTTTTTCCTCCCTTTAATTGCACTTTGTGTGATCATTATTTTATTATTAATCAAATTTATTTCTTTATGTGGCATTTACTTACCCCTTTGTGTGGCATTTACTTACCCACTTTCATATTCACTATTCATTGGGAAAAAGGAATGAAGGGTCGACATTCACATTTTACTGTTGTTACCGCTCCATCCCTTCATATTCATTAGAGTATTTAACGTATCCCTCATTTTGGTATACTGTTGTTAGATGTAGTCATTTAACATATCCCTCATTTTGGTGGCTAGCGAGTTGCGGTGATTTGATTAATAGCGTCCTCAAAAATGAAAGTGAAATATCATCCTAGAAGATTTCCTGTAAGTTTTTGTTTCTTTATGCTATACATTTTTGTTTTACAATTGAGAGAAAGAACAAGCCAAGTGAGGACGTGATTTGAAGGGACGTGCGTAACGGCGGTTGAAGAGCTTGGACCAGTCGGGGGACGACACGTGGCAGATGGCAGACGAAGGTGACAACTGTTCCCGCCAAAACGAGAAGATAAGAACGAGCCAATGTGATCCCCGATTGCACTATTCATCCACTTCCCGTTACTCCGATATGATCTCGGTCCGAAAAGTGTGGGGACTATCTGTATACGGTAAAAACCGGGTAAAGTTTGTCCGGTGCAACTCGGGATCGGTAAAAGGAAGAGAACGAACGGTAGTGTCTGATCCGAAGAAGCTTTGCATGAATTCGTTGTATCCGGAGATAACTCCTTATCGTGGTTGGTCCGGTGTCCGATCCTTATATGGCCGAGTTGGTTGTGGCCGTTTGCCCGGTTCGAATATAGCGAAATCAGTCGTGGCTGTTAGCCCGGTTTCTTCGTGACCATTCTGATCGTGGCCATTGGTCCTGGATAATTGGTTATTCGCCCGCCACGTGTGGGAATCGCCACTGCTTCTGACGGTCGTACGGGTGTCAGACCGTACGACCTAACCTTATCCATATTAGGTTTTCTTTATCCTAAAAGGGGCCCATGATGTATAGAAGGCCCATAGAGGGAAACTATAAATAGGGGGCATTCTCTCATTTTTGAGGGTTGGCTTTTTAGATCCAAGAGCTTTGTACTTTGAATATAGATATATATAAAAAAATCTCTCTCTCTTTGGTTTCCTGAGACTTTGGTCCGGTTTTCCAGCTTAAACAATTCATTGAATCACCTTATTCAAACATTGCTTGGAATACACATAAGATCTTAACTTAAACATATAATCCCTAATATCATTATTCAGTTTTTTAGCACACCAACTCATATTTAGGCCATTTCATAAGCGAAATATACATACACATCTTTGTTCACCAAAAAATAGATTAAAGTGCCACATATCCTATACCTCATTTACAAATTCAACTTATTATCCGATTTCGGGGTAAAACAGTTTGGCGCCCACCGTGGGGCTAGGATTATTGTGGTCTTTGATCGCGCTCTATTCGTTCATACAAAGATTTCAGTTCTCACTTCGTCGTCACTGCAAAAACGGACGAAATGGCTAACAACGGAGAATACGGTCACGTCAACAACGAAATTGTGGCCGAAAATGATAACATCGGTTTGCGGGGGTGCCGGTGAATCCCGTGCTCCGAATTCCGTCGATTCGAGGGAGGGCCTCGGCCAACCGAATACCGTGAACCGGAGAACGCCGCTCATCCGCCACCGATCCTTTAAATACTTTTAATTCGTCACTTTGACCCGGCATATGGCCGAAGGAGCGGATGCCCCGGATGATATTAATTTGCGTCTTATTTTTGAAATGTTGCGGGAACAAAGAGCGACTATTCTTCGAGCAAGGAGTGGCGATAGCCCAATTGCGAGCAAGAAGGATGAAACAACTCCGGAAGAAGTAAGGGTCACTGAACCCCGGAGAGAAGAAGCTCAAATGGTCGAAAGCAATGGGTCCGGAGCAGGATCGTCTACCGAGGTATTGAGGATGCTCGAGACGTTGGCAAAACGGGTGGACTCAACCGAGAAAAGGGTCGAGACCTATAATTCTCGGGTGGACCGGATCCGGGGCTCCTCCCATTCTAAAGGGGCGGATTCGAAGAGGTATATTCGAGGGCCCTTTCCTCCCGAGCGCGGCTCCGAAGTTAATCCCAAAGAGGTTCAAGATGCCGGATATCCGTAAATATGATGGCACGACGGACCCTCGGGAACACGTGACCTCATACACCCGTGCTATAAAGGGCAATGATGTTGAAGAAGACGAGATTGAGTCGTATTCTTGAAAAAGTTCGGGAAACGCCTTATTGTCAAAAGGGGCACTAACTTGGTATGACCATCTGCCCGAGCATTCAATCACTTCTTTTGAGATGCTCGCGGATGCGTTCATAAAGGCTCGTGCCGGAGCCAAAAAGGTCCAGGCCCGTAAGGCGGATATCTTCCGGATAGCCCAAAGAGACAATGAGTTACTACGGGAGTTCGTCAATCGTTTCCAAAGGGAACGAATGGAACTCCACGGTGCCCGGAAAGAATGGGGCCGCGCACGTGCATTCACCAAAGGGCTTAATCCCCGGAGTTCGACGGCCTCGTTCAAACTGAAGGAAAATTTACTGGAGTACGAGGCAGTGACGTGGGCAGACGTACACAACAGATACGAGTCCAAAATTCGGGTGGAGGATGATCAGCTCGAACTTCCGCCAGGCCCGATAAACCTAAGTAAAGGATCTGAGAGGATTAGAAAAAATTACGACCCAGAGACACGGCCATCGAGAGAAAGATACCGGCCATATTCTCAATCAGAGAAAACAAGATTCAGACCGAAAAAGTCGAGGTCGGGCCCCAGTCAATTCTCCAGCAGAGGAGATAGAAGAACAGAGCGTCCATCGAATAGCCGAGGGTTGTCGTTCAGAAGCGATGCTGGAAGTTCGGTAACTAACAGGGACCCACCGAGAATATCAGAATACAACTTTAGCGTCAACACTTGGGACCTTGTCTCGGCCATAGGCCGCATTCCGGAAGCAAGTTGGACGAGACCATTGAGGTCGGACCCCGGCCAATGGGATCCGAGCATGGTTTGTGAATACCATGGAACTCACGATCACAGAACTGAGGACTGTCGCCAACTAAGAGAAGAAGTGGCTCGCTTACTGAAAAATGGGCACCTTCGTGAGTTCCTAAGTGAGCGGGCAAAAACCCACTACAAGGAGAGGGAGTCGAGTAAACGGATTGAACCGGTAGAGCCTCAACATATAATCAACATGATAATCGGGGGTACAGATGCCCCCAGAGGGCCGGTAATGAAACGCGCCAAGGTTTCCACTGTTCGTGAAAACCGCAGCCGGGATTGTATACCCGAGGGCTCCATCACTTTTAGCAACGAGGATGCGGAAGGCATCATTCAACCACACAATGATGCACTGGTAATTTCTATTCTTATTTTTAAATCTCATATTAAACGTATTCTAATTGATCCAGGTAGCTCGGCCAACATCATCCGGTGGAGAGTGGTTGAATAGTTAAGGCTATCGACCGGATCGTACCGGTGGCCGGGTGTAGTGATTCAATATGGCAAGCGAAACTACGAAGGGGAGATTTCACTCACACGGTCAACATTGATGGCACCATCCGGCGGTCCGTGTTCTATGTAATGAGGGGGACATGAAATACAACGCGTTCTTTGGCGGACTATGGATACATAGCATGAGAGTAGCCGTGCCGTCTACGTTACATCAAATAAAAATTCCCAACGCCGGAAGGGTGAAAACCATCCGGGGAGAACAACTGCGGCAAGAGAAATGTTCGCGGTCGAAGAATCGTCACCCCTACTTCAAAGGCGGATCAAGGAAGGATCAACCGGGGACAAGGATTCCCAAATGAATTACCGTTAATGGTCCGAGAACGGAGCAAAAAATTGGACCCGTGGCACGAAGAAGACGACTTCAACATACCTAGATCATTCGTCTTCTTGGGATGAGTCGACGCGACAAGGTTTACAATAGAGAGCCGGGAACAAGTCATCCCGTTCGAATATGCCGGACGAAGGTATACAGGGGCACGGGGTTAACCTCGGAGCTCGGAACAAGTTAATTAAATTTCTTTAAGCTAATGCCGATTGCTTTGCATGGTCGCATATAGATATGACAGGTGTGTCACCGGAAGTAACAACTCATAAGCTTAGTCTCGATGGGAGATTTCCCCCGGAAAACGGAGGCTTATGGCAGAGTCAAAGCATTCCTTCGTGAAGGATGAGGTAACAAAGCTTTTAAAAATATGCTCCATTCGGAAAGTAAAATACCCGGATTGGCTGGCTAGCGTAGTGGTGGTGCTAAAAAAAGGTAATAAATTTCGAATGTGCTTTGATTATAAGGATCTAAACAAAGCATGCCCGAAGGATTCGTTTCCGTTGCCCCACATCGATAGAATGATCGATGCGACGGCCGGCATGAGATGTTAAGTTTTCTCGATCTTACTCCGGCACAACCAAATTCGGATGCACCGGAAGATCAAGAGAAAACATCTTTCATTACCCGATACGGGACTTGCACAATGTAATTCCATTCGGGTTAAAATGCCGGGCAACCTACCAACGCCTAGTTAACGAATGTTCGAAAACAAATAGGAAAAACGATGGAAGTTTATATTGATGACATGGTTGTTAAGTCCCCGGAAACAGGACCATTTAAAACATTTGCAGGAAACCTTTGACGTACTCCGAAAATATAATATGAAGCTCAATCCGGAGAAGTGTGCTTTCGGTGTCCGGTCGGGTAAATTCCTCGGTTTCATGGTGTCAAATCGGGGAATCGAGATTAACCCGGACAAGATCAAGGCAATCGAGGATATCAAGGTGGTAAATAACGTCAAAGGAGTGCAGACGCTTACCAGGAGGATAGCGGCGCTGAGCCGGTTTATATCGAGATCTTCAGACAAGAGCCACCGTTTCTTCTCCTTACTCAGGAAGAAGAACGACTTCACGTGGACACCGGAATGCCAGAAAGCCTTGCAAGAACTAAAAGAGTACTTATCCAGCCCTCCTTTGTTGCATACGCCGAAAGCGGACGAACAGCTTTTTCTCTACCTTGCCGTATCCGAGGTAGCGGTAAGTGGAGTTTTGGTCCGAGAAGAATCAGGTACACAATTTCCCATTTATTATGTAAGTAGAACCTTGGGGGATGCGGAGACCCGTTATCCCCACCTTGAAAAATTGGCATTAGCACTGGTAAGCGCTTCTAGAAAACTCAAGCCTTACTTTCAATGCCACCCGATACGTGTAGTGACCACTTATCCTTTAAAGAACATCTTGCATAAACCGGAATTATCGGGCGAAGCAACTAAATTCGGCGGTAGAGATAAGCGGGTATGACATTGAATATAGGCCTCGGACGACCATCAAGTCACAAGTCTTAGTTGACTTTGTGGCAGATTTCACCCCGGCCATGATCCCCGAGGTTGAGAAGGAACTCCTGCTAACCCCGGGGAAAGCCTCGGGTACTTGGTCATTACACACGGACGGAGCCTCGAACCTTAGAGGTTCCGGGCGGGAATCGTCCTTAAACCCCCATGGGGATGCGATCCGGCAATCCATTAGGACGATTAAATTAACTAATAATAAAGCCGAGTATGAGGCTATGATTGCAGACCGGAATTAGCTCGAAGCTAATGGGGCCGAAGTAATCGAGGCAAAATGCGATTCACCCACCGGTTGTTAACCAGTGAATGGCGTCTTCGAAGTCAAAGACGAACGGATGCAAAGGTACCTTGAAAGTGGTCCGTGTCATACTTCACCGATTCAAAGAATGGACCATACGACGTACCATGGAGGAATCGCGAGAAGCTGCGAGGTCGATACGTTGCGCAGGGGATCTTCGGTCGAAGGGGGAAGAAATTAACCCCGGATCGTGGTGCACTTGAAGAACTCGGCAATAGATAACGGTCAGCGCCGAGGTAAACACGATGGGTTTAACTTGGGATTGGCGCAACAAATACATCGACTATTTGCGAAAGATGGAAAGCTCCCCAACGATCCTAAGGAATCGCGGTCGCTGAGGGTTAAAGCAGCACGCTTTTGCCTGGTAGATGGTCAGTTGTACCGACGGTCTTTCTTCGGTCCCTTGGCCAAATGTTTAGGCCCCGGTGAAACCGAGTACGTGATGAGGGAAGTACACGAGGGGACCTATGGCAATCACTCCGGTGCGGAAGCCTTAGTCCGGAAAATCGTTAGAGCCGGTTACTGGAACCGGGAACCGAATGGAGGAAGATACGAAGAATTTTGTCCTAAGTGTGACGGATGTCAAAGATATGCCCCGATGATTCACCAACCCGGGAACTATTGCACTCGGTGATATCACCCCGGCCCTTCATGAAATGGGGAATGGACATTGTTGGTCCGTTGCCGGGCACCAAAGCCCGCTTTATTTTGTTTATGACCGACTATTTTTCAAAATGGGTTGAAGCGCGAGCCTTTGAGAAAATACGAGAGAAGGAAGTTATTGACTTTATTTAAACCATTATTTGTCGGTTCGGCATTCCGCCGAGATCACTTGTGACAACGGCCCCCAATTCGTTGGGCAAAGTCAATGATTTCCTCAAGGATTGAAGATGAAGAAAATTGTGTCAACTCCGTATCATCCGTGTGCGAACGGACAAGTGGAATCTACGAACAAAACTATAATTCAGAATCTGAGAAAGAGACTTGAAACGTCGAAGCATCACTGGAGGGAAATATTAATGAGGTACCGCGGGCTTATAACCACATCAAAATCAAACACGGAAACACCTTTCTCGTTGGTCTACGGGATCGAAGCTCTCATTTCTGTAGAAGTCGGAGGCCCGGTCTCGGTTCGATTATACCACCGAGGAATCAAACAGGGGCATGGCCGAAGTAAATCTCGATCTCGCGGATGGTAGCGCGAGAACGCGTTAATCCGTATTGCGGTTCGAAACGAGAGGGGTGGAAAGGTACTATGCCGAGAGCTAGCTTCCGACGTTTCCAAATTGGGGGCTTGGTGCTCCCGAAAAGTTACCTTGAACACCAAAAAACCCAACGAGGGAAAACTTGGCCCGAACTGGGAAGGTCCATACAAGGTGACCGAGATAACGGGCAAGGGTCACTGTGTTGGAATCCATGGACGGGCGACGGTTACGCAACAACTGGAATGTGGCTCATTTGAAGAAATACTACTTGTTGAGGTATAGACCTTTTTATTTTATTCACTTACCTTCTCTTTTGCGGGGAGCCGGTGCCGACGTAGTTAGCTTATTAGGTCCGAAAAACACGTGTTGCCTTTCTTTTTCTTAGCTCGATTTTGTCCCAAATGGGTTTTCCGACAAGGTTTTTAATGAGGCGACAGAGGTAACGTGTTACTAAATACCGGATTTTCGGGGGTAACACCCTACGGCCGGGGGATAGTGCTTACCCGACTTTACGGTTCGAATAAAGCACTAGGGGGCTATGATAATACATTAGATGTAAGGACCAAACGATCAAAAGTGAATCGTGTCCTTGTAATATTCACTATGGCGGGAACCAATGCCGGACCTTCTCGTATTAGGTTTTGATGTAAGGGACCAAACGATCGGAGCGAATCGTGTCCACTTAGAATTTGCCACGGCAAGAAAAACAGAAGGAAACGGATAAAGTCCTCATATGATGTACAAGTACTTGAAGTTTATTGAAAAATCAAATTATTACATTTCGGATTTATCTTCCTTTCACCAGTTTATCCGGACATTACAATCGAAATATGGCAAAGGCCACAAAGTTATAGCAAACCGAGCCTAAATCTTAATACACCCGAATGGGGAATTTGCTACACGAAATTTGTTTAAGCGAGAGATTCGGGTGCCCGAGCCTAATCAAAAATAAAGGAATAGCCACAAAATATCGGCCTAAAAATGCCTAACGTGATTCGGAGACGTACGAATTCACAAAGCATAAATAAGTCCCGCGGAAAACTTACCGACTCCCGGATAAGTCATGCCGGATAAGATGAAAACTCTAGTCGAACAAGTCCGAAAAATCGGCAGTTGGACAAAAATCATAACAAACATTCAAACAAAAGAATGGTCAGCAGAAAGGATACGCTTTTTATATATACAAATTTTTTACACTTGAAATTTGGGAAAGTTCAAAGTGCTATAAAGACAAAACAAAAGGGAGTACAAGCCCTAGCCTATCCGGTATGACTGGAACCAGAATGCTCGGACTCCGTCCGTTCAGAGTCTTCGGAGTCGAGTCGAAGAGCTCTCTTTGCTTCTTCCTCGGTTCTTCTAGCCTCCCGAATAAGAGCCGGGAGATCGGTAAAGCCACGCTCGGCTTCCTCGAGGTGATTCTCCGAGATCTCCACCGTTCGTGTTCCACCGCAACCGTGGAATAAGCCGACGGCTTCCACACTCTTTAAGGTTTACGCAAAATTGGCTTCAGCCCGGGCCGGCAACCGAAGAGCTCGTTCCTACTCGTCGAGGACACTCCGATATTGATTGGCCGAGTCAAGCTCGGCTTTGAGTATATCATTTGCCTCGGTCATCTCCCGGAAGCCTGGTTCTTAACCATCGCACATTCGAGCCGAGTCTCGGCTTTTTTTGCTCAAAAACCCTCATTCTCTCTCTAGTTAGCACTCTCGGATTCTAGCCGTCGGTGCCTCTCGGCCATGTTGACGGCATCCGATTTAACCGAATCTAGCTCCCTCCGGAGTTGAGATATCGAGTTTCGAGCTCGCTAAGTACGGAAGAAAGTCGAGCGTTATCTTGGCTGAGCCGATTTTTCTTCCCGAGCGGTTCCTATCCACGAAATCCGCTAGGTCACCCTTTAATCGAAGGTTCTCGGCCTTCGTAGCATCCGACTCGGGTCGAAGGTTTGTGAGGGCCGTTGCTCGGCTTAGCTCTCTTCCTTTACTTGCAAAAGATGCTGGAACTTCTCCGTTTCCCGACCTTGGGCGTCCAGCTGGCCCTTAAGGTCGTCAATATCTTGTTGGGCCCGGATAAAGGCTTCGTTAACAAGCACCACACTCTGCAAAAGAAGCAAAGATGTTGGACAAGAAACCAAAAACTCACATCAAAATTATACAAGGCATGGGCTGAAAGGCTTACTCCGATGCCGCATGCGATGCCTTCGTTAATCGAGCTCTGCAAGAGGATTCGCCATTTTCCTTTTGTCAAGAATCCGATGCGAGGGGACTTCGTAACCTTTCTCCGGCGGACGAGATAGAGCAATCTTCGGGAACGGTAATTCACGCCGACACAGTTCTCCTAGGTTCCACGGCGGGAGCGGAAGAGAGGCTCGCTAGGCTTTCCACCGGTGTCGGTAGATCGATTAGCTTCCCTTGTGACTAGAGGGATGGGAAGATGACCAAAACCGGCTCCGGTCGCGGGGAGGGTGTCCAAAAATATTTCATCCAGACTATCCGACCTCGGAGCAGTGGGTGTAGTCGGAACGGCACCAGCAGCCTCGGTAGAAGTAAAGGCTTCAAGCCCGATAGTCGGATCCTCGGTAGGTAATGATCCGATTCGCTGGTCCCTCCGTGCCAGTGCGGCCTCGGTTCTTGTCCGGTTTCGACGATGGGAGCTCGGGACGGATCTCCCGTGGTCTTTGCGAGGGAATCTCTCGGAAGAGGCTTCACCTGTGTCGATAAGCTCGGTAGACCTAAGAGGTGTCGGATAAAGTATTTCTTCCCCCACACGGCCCGAGTAGAAACGAGAGGGTGCATCCTCGGTTGAAGGTGGAGCACGCAACTTCCTCCTCGGGACCGACTCGAAGGTAAGGGCCACGCCGACACTACGAATGATCACGTCGGACTCTTTTTCATCCCTCGGAGACCGGACGACGCGCACTTGCCACTTTTTCTTGGTTTGTCTCTTTATCGGAGGGTTTCCTTCCGTTTTTGGGCGGCGCAATGATTCTGGATGACCGGCCAGAATCGAATGCCGATGTTGGCGCGACTTACTGCTACTGCTGTTGTCCGAGGTCTAGGTTGCCAGAGACACTTTCGGTAAACCTAAAATCGAAGAGTTAGGAATAATGTTCAAAGTGAAAAAAGACGATTCATAATACTAGAACTCAAGGTGGCGTTACCGTGATTTTGAGCAACCCATCGGCCCCGAGCTAAGATTCCCCATGTTAACTCTTCGTGTGTATGCCGGTCTAGGAGCGGCTCGACCCACTCGTTCATATGCAGGATGACCGAAGGTATCCATGCCATGGCTATTGAGAAGGAAAGGGGAAATGTAAGCGCAAGGGACTAAATGAAGGAATATAAGCATAAACTAATGAAGTTGGGATTGAGACACTTACGATTGTCATTCCATTTTTCCGGGAAAGGCATGTATTCCTCCGGGATAATATCCGAGGTCCTCACTCGAACGAAGCGTTCTAACCAGCCCCGGTCTCTATCTTCGTCCATTTTTTAGAAGATTGGATTCCGGCCTCTCTTTGCTAATTTTATTATGCCTCCCCGGAATCGTCTTGGGGAATAAAGGCGGATCAAATGTGCCATCGTGAATGGTTTCTTGGCGTTTTTGGCCAACAACCGGAGGCAAGCTACCGTCCTCTAGATTATCGGCCCAATTTGTGCGAGGGTGACATTGTAGGTCCGGCACATCTCCAGTACGATCGGATCAATTGCAGGTTCCAGCTTCAGCGTGAAAGGGTAAGTGTAAACATATAAGAAACCCTCCCGGTGGCCGGTAATAGATTCATCCGGGCCAGGAGCAAATACTTGCACCGGACGGTTATCCCATCCACAGTCAGTCCGGACCTGGTCAAGCCTATCCTCGGTGATGGAAGAGGGATATCGCCTTACGTCATACCCTCTATCCGAAACTAATGAAGGCTTCTACCTTCCAACTCTTTGTTGAAGTTGGGTTTGATCGGCACGATATCCAAAGACGTAGGCTCGGCCACATTCTTTCCCTTCGGCTGAGACACCGGCTCAGCTCCGTGGGAGGAAACCGAGGGAATATCCTGGGAGGTGGTTTCAGTATTGGCAGACATTTGTGATGGGTGGAGAGTTTGAAAGTTTGATAAAGGGATGAAGGTAAGAGGATGGAAACTGTGAAGTAAAAAAACACGAAAGCACAAATGGAAAAAACGATCAGTAAAGCGACACTAGAGTGGAACGGGTTCCTTGCAAGCAAATTTAATTGGCAAATATGGGTGGTAAGATGACAGAATCAACGATGAAAAGGAAGATGGTAAAATAAAATGAAGAACAGAAGTGAAGTGAAGAAGTTTGAAGTGAAGATGGTGAAAATGGATAAAGTAAAATGAAGAAGGAAGCACATGGAAGGTTATATATACACGCGTGGGGCGGCGGTTAAAAATCCCGACCAATCGGCGAGCGCCACGTGTCCCGTAATAAATGAGGACGTGATTTGAAGGGACGTGCGTAACGGCGGTTGCAGAGCTTGGACCAGTCGGGGGACAACACGTGGCAGATGGCAGACGAAGGTGACAACTGTTCCCGCCAAAACGAGAAGATAAGAACGAGCCAATGTGATCCCCGGTTGCACTATTCATCCACACCGTTACTCGATATGATCTCGGTCGAAAAGTGTGGGGACTATCGTATACGGTAAAAATCGGGTAAAGTTTGTCCGGTGCAACTCGGGATCGGTAAAAGGAAGAGAACGAACGGTAGTGTCTGATCCGAAGAAGGTTTGCATGAATTCGTTGTATCCGGAGATAACCCCTTATCGTGGGTGGTCCGGTGTCCGATCCTTATATGGCCGAGTTGGTTGTGGCCGTTTGCCGGGTTTCAATATAGCGAAATCAGTCGTGGCCGTTAGCCCGGTTTCTTCGTGACCATTCTGATCGTGGCCATTGGTCCGGATAATTGGTTATTCGCCCGCCACGTGTGAGAATCTGCCACCTGCTTCTGACGGTCGTACGGGTGTCAGACCGTACGACCTAACCTTATCCATATTAGGTTTTCTTTATCCTAAAAAGGGCCCATGATGTATAGAAGGCCCATAGAGGAAAACTATAAATAGGGGGCATTCTCTCATTTTTGAGGGTTGGCTTTTTAGATCCAAGAGCTTTGTACTTTGAATATAGATATATATAAAAAATCTCTCTCTCTTTGGTTTCCTGAGACTTTGGTCCGGTTTTCCAGCTTAAACAATTCATTGAATCACCTTATTCAAACATTGCTTGGAATACACATAAGATCTTAACTTAAACATATAATCCCTAATATCATTATTCAGTTTTTTTAGCACACCAACTCATATTTAGGCCATTTCATAAGCGAAATATACATACACATCTTTGTTCACCAAAAAATAGATTAAAGTGCCACATATCCTATACCTCATTTACAAATTCAACTTATTATCCGATTTCGGGGTAAAACACCAAGTGAAGGACTACGTTGGCTTTTTTTTTATTGGCAGGGGAGAAGGGTTGTTTGGTTATTGTTTTATGCCGTATCTGACGTTTATGAAGCCAAGAATCTGTATGGTCATTTTTTGGACTAAATATCGTTGGTTTTCAGCAAGCGTGAAGAACAATTTGGTTCTTTTTTTCCATACCGTATTTGGCGATTTTCTGAAGCCAAGAATATGTGACGTTATTTTTGCTTACATATTTTTTTGATCTAATCATCTGATATCAAACACATATGTCCAACTAATCATGGTTAGGTATTATTACGATGGAAGTAACAAGCACACTGAAACATTTTCTTACGAGAAAAAGGTCAGCAATTAGTCTTTTATTATTTTGTGAAATCTGAAAAAATAAATTTATGTCTTCCTCATGTCTTATGATAACACCGCATAAATAAAAACTTTTAGATCATTGTCAGGCTCAAATAAATGTTGGCAACAACTATTTCAGTGATATTATCAAATCGTTTCCTTGATTTCTTTAAAAAAATAACACATATTTGTTACTGCTTAATCATTTCAACAACCTTATCTAAGTACAAAAAGGTTAGAAAATGTAAACATACAGAGTTTTTTTACCACAAATTTTACGTTTTTTTGGTTTAAGTTATTTCATTTTCATATATCTGAAAGAAATTTCTGAATCTTGATATCTACACTGGCAAATTAGAAGTGCCAGAAAATTTCTTGAACGCTGAAAGAAGTCCAATTCATTGTGCAAGTGGCAACAACAAAGGGTTTTACCAAAGAGTTTTTATTGTTTTCTTATTTTTTTCTTATTCTCTTAGTTTTATTTTTAAAAAACCAGCTAAATAATGCTTTAAGTTTTTTTTGGTTACATAGCTTTATTATGCCTGAGTCTCTTAGATTATCTTTATATGTCTTTTTTTTTCTTTTTTTTTTTTTTTGGTTGTCTACTTTTATTTTTGAGATTTTAGAAACGAGAAAAGGGAGATTCGTTTTTTTGTTTAAACAAAGAACGGGTTTAGGAGTAAGAAAGAAAAAAGAAAAAATTGAAGAACTTAAAAGGTAAAGGATATGGCAAAGGAAGGGAGAAAATTAGAGAGGAGATCCATAGAAGTTGATTCCAATGATTTGAGGATATAAATTCAGTTTTACTTCTCTTTCATTATTCATGATGTGTTGTTATCATCCGTTTTTATTTGTGCTAAAAAGATAATTTATATACATATAATTATATTTGATATCAAAAGAATCCTGTTTTAAATTTTATTAGGCACACACGTAAAGTGATCATTTTCTCTCTATTTGTGCGCATCTTTGAAGAGAAAAAAGCATAGTATCACCTATATACATTACAAAGCAAGTATCCCTAGAATAGAAGATAAAAGAACTCTTAGTTAGCATATTTTTTATATTTGAGTATTAGAAAATATTATTTCGCATATCTAATAAGGTTTTCGTAACCGCGCGTAGCGCGGACAATTTCGCTAGTATTATGGGAAGAGGGAAAGGTCATAACTCATAAGAGTTAATAGAGGATGTATTGATTATGGATAAATAATAATGGGGCAGTTATAAAAGATATTTATGTGTATTTATGTAGACATTATTCAAGGGAAATTAAATTTTAGACCTTTATATTTAGAGGAATAAAGAAAAAAAAAAACCAAAAAAGGAGAATAAAAATAAATAGAACTGGAGCATCATGTTACAAAAAATATACCCATTCAAATGGACGACATTATTTTTGTTAACTCTTAACAAAAGAGAATAAATTTGTAGCATGTACAAATAAGAACATCTTAAAAAAACTAAAACCAAATTAGAAAATAGGTCTCTCTTGTTTTTTTTTAACTTTTTCAGTTGCTTATACTTGTTCAACACTTTTTTCCTAGACAAGTTCTTCAAAGCTCAAATTCTTGACCCGTTAAAATACAATGTCAAAAGAATTTATTAATAGAAAGAGTTCAAATTTTTTACAACCAATATACACACATTATTTTTGTTCTTGTACAATAAGCAGATAATTGTAGCATCAACTTACCATGATTAACGTTACCTTTTAATTGAAGTATGAATGCATGGTTTTTATTAACATGGTGAAATAATTTTGTACCTTTAGATTTTAGAATAGTTAGACAGAAGTAATTCAACTATAAATATAAAGAGCAACCACATACTTATAAGATGTAATAGAAAGAAGACAAGTTCATCATGGGAAGAGTATGATACCTTAGCCAAAGTAACTTCCCCAAGAACCTGCAAAAATCTTCTCCATAGAGAAAGCCCAAAACTAGTTACAATCTTTGTTGCATAGTCACAAGATAAGAAACTGTTTCTTATTAAAAGACACGGAGGTGGAAATCAGTAAATATGATATTTTGATCACTTATTTATGGAAAGACCTCTACTGACTCGTCGTCCTCATGGTAGTAACTATTGACGAGTAAAAATATTCACGTAAATAGACCAAGTACTTGTCATTCTCGAGGTCAAATGTAAGCCAAAGAAATACACAACAGCCAGCGAAAAACCCTCAAGAAAAAAACATTGTTTGCAGGCCTCTAATATTTTCTCCCGTATACAAGTCCAGTTATACCTCTGTTTCATGGTTTTAACATTAACTTCTTAAAAAAAGTATGTTAGTGCTAAGATTTTAATAATGACAACTTATGTTATTGTGCAGGAAAATACTCAGGGCCCAACACAGGATCAGGATGCGAAAAAAGCCCAAGCAACTAACTGCACTTCATAAGGCCTCAAACCAGTCGGCCCATGGACATGTCAAGTTAGCTTGCTACTGGAGTTTTAAATATTAGTACCCCTCGGGTACATCTGCATAAATAAGGAAGATTTCTCTGAAAGGAAACTACAACTGGCAAATCAAGTACCACACAAACTACTGCACGAGGAAAGGAGATCAGTGGAAGACAAATCAAGAAGCGCATAAGGAACGGATATAATCAAGTACCAAGCTGTCAAAGACACAAGGAAAAGATCAATCGTCATCAAAGCTCTTGCTTTATTCTTGGAAAATAAGGATCCTCAATATTCCTATTTTCCAAGGATCAAATCTCTTGGGTTGCTTTCTCTGCTTAGAAGAGCCACAACAACTTCATATTTTCAGTATAAATATTAGTTCATATCAGACGAAGAAGTTGTACGTCGTCTCAACCTTCATATAGTCTTTGCTCTACTTTTCATAAGCATTGTGATTCAATCAGAGTTGTTGTGTAAACAAAAAATAGAGAAGAGAGTTATTTTTCAGTTGGTGAGACTTTGTAACAGAAAAATTACGAATGTTTGGGTGTAGACGTAGGAACCCCATTCAAACCAAACCTTGTACCAGAGTTTCACTTTAAAAGAACTGCAGAGATCACTCTTGCAACACAAGGGAATTGGACTCGGATTCACATTGAATCTGAACAAATATAAATATTGTGTGTCAATTACTTTCTGCACTTTACTTTATAGTTATTCTTATAGTCGACTAGGTATCCTACACAGTCGACTCCGTAAAATAAAAATAAAAATTACAATTCAACACCCCCCCCCCCCTCTTGCACTTTCAATTGGTATCAAAGCCTAGACTCAATATTAGTTGCCTAACAACACTTGAAGAAAAGATGAAATGGCTGGATATCATATTCGCGGAGCAATATTGCAAGATGGACATTCCACTACTAGACCTTCCTACTTTACTGGTGAGCACAATGCACAATAAAAAGAGAGATTCAGAATTTTTGTCATGTCAACTAACTATCAAGCATGGGTTGTGATAAAGAAGGGACCAAAACCCATTCCCAACAGTGAAGCAAAAGATAATAAAGAAAAACTAAATGAGTTGTCGTTTGATATCACTAAGGAACAACAAGAATTCATTGCAACAAATGATAGAGCTATAGCTCTACTATACTGTGCAGTCAGTGGAGAAGAATAATATAGCAATATATCAAACTGCGAGACTGCAAAGGAAATGTGGGACAAATTGGAAGTAACCTAGGAAGGCACATCCACAGTTCAAGAAAACAAGATTGATGCTCTTCATCATGAATATGAAAACTTTATGATGAAGGAGGGTGACAATATTGAATCAATGTTCTCAAGATTCAGTAAAATTATCTGTGAGTTAAAATCTCTTGGGGTTGTGTATTCAAATTCTCAACAAGTAAGAAAACTTGTCAGAAGTCTTCCAAAATCATGGAAAACCAAAGCTATTGTCTTGGAAGATGGAAAACTAGAAAAAATGACATATGATGAACTCAGAGGAAATCTCATGACCTTTGAGAAGAATCACATCAACAGGTCTCAAAAGGAAGAGAAGAAGAAGGTAGTTGCTTTCAAAACTCAGGTAGTGGAAAGCGATGATGATGATTTCAAAGAAGAGGAAGTTGCACTGATATCTAGTTCTGTAGTGGAAGCAATGACGAGATCAAGAAATAATCGAAGAATAAGTTCAAACTCTCGCAAAGGAAAAGTTCTACTGATCAATAGAGAAATGATGGGAAATGCTACGAATGTGGGAAGTATGGACATATTGCTTCTGAATGTTCAGAATCAAGAAGAAAACCCTCCAAGAACTATGAAAAACAAAGAGCATTCAGCAGCTTGATTGAAGATGAAATCTCATAAAATGAAGATAATGTGGAAAACATCTGCTTCTTGGCATTTGCAGAAACTAGCGAGGTAAGACCTTATCCCCATGCTAAATGTAACAAAACTCAAGAACTCTTAGATCAAACCCTTGAGGATTTGAATCGAGTTTTTGATGCATTTAGAAAACTTCAAAGAGAAAAGAAAGACTGGGAAATAAAATTGCAAATATGTGATATTGAAAAGGATCATCTTCAAGAAGAAATTTGTGATTTGCAACTACAGATCAATAGTTTGAGCAAATCTATCAGTCATAGTTCTGCAAGGTCTAACCAGTCGACTCGCAGCAGCAAGTCAACTGGGAAGAAACTGATGAGTGACAATTCTGATAACAGTGGAAAGTCAAAATGCCTTGAAAAGATAGATCAGTCGACTAAAATTCTTAAGTCAGCTGACAGGATGTCTGGAGGAAATCCTTCCACCATGTCTAGATCGACTAGCCAAAATTTCACCAAAGAACCTTTTTCTCTTATATGTTTCTGCTGTGGTACAGTTGGTCATAAATACTATCAATGTAAATTTCGTTTTGTCCAAACATCTGGATGGAAATGGAGACCTAAAGTTGTTTTGCAGGCTAACCCTCAAGGACCCAAGCTTGCTTGGGTACCTAAAAGAAAGTAATTATATTGTTTTGTAGGAGAACCAAACGAAGAGATCTAAAGGTAAATGGTATCTAGATAGTGCGTGTTCCAGTCACATGACAAGCGACAAAAGCTTGTTCAAATCAGTCGCTGAATATGATGAAGGATTAGTAACCTTTGGGGATAATTCTATAGGAACTGTTATTGGAGTGTGTATTATAGCATTTAATAATTCCTGCGATATCACTAACGTTTATCTTGCGAAGGGTCTCAAGTATAACCTCTTAAGTATTAGTCAACTATGTGATTCAAACCTTGACGTAAGATTCAGGAAAATAGGATGTATCATTGAAGACTCCAAGGGCAAAGAAATTCTTCCTGGAAGCAGAAATAAAAATGTATATGTACTAGACTCTGTAAAGAGTCCAGTAGGACATATATGTCTAGCCTCTATGGGAGAAGATCCTTGGATATTGCACAAGAAACTAGGAAATGCCAGCATGAGATTGATTGAATAGTTGGCTAGACACGACTTGGTGCTAGGGCTACCTAAGTTGAATTACACAAAAGATCACATCTGTGATGCTTGTCAAAAAGGTAAGCAAACTAGAAACTCTTTTAATTCAAAGGATATCGTGTCTACTTCTAAACCTTTGTAGCTACTTCATATGGACCTTGTTGGTCCCACTAGAACTGTAAGCATTGGTGGAAAAAGGTATATTTTTGTTATTGGTGATGATTATTCTCATTTTATCTGGGTTATATTTCTTGCTCACAAAGATGATACTCTTAAAAACTTTAAGTTTTTCTACGGAGAAAGTACAGCGTGAAAAAGGTTACTATATCATTTCCATTAGAAGTGATCATGGAGGAGAATTTGAAAATAAGGCATTTGAAGATTTTTGCAATGAACAAGGCTACACTCACAACTTTTCTTCGCCAAGATCTCCTCAGCAAAATGGTGTTGTTGAACGAAAGAATAGAACTCTACAAGATATGGCAAGAACCATGATTGTAGAACACAATTTACCACATCATTTCTGGGCTGAAGCTGTAAGTATAGCATCTCATGTTCTTAACAGGTGTTTAATTAGGCCCATCTTAAAAAAAACTCCTTGTGAACCCTGGAATGGAAAGAAACCAAATATCACCTACTTTCATCCATTTGGGTGCAAGTGTTTTGTCCATAACAATGGTTAGGATAATATTAGAAAATTTGATCCGCGAAGCGATGAAGGTATTTTTCTTGGATATTCTCACACTAGTAGATCATATAGAGTTTATAATAAACGTTCCTTATCAATTGAATAATCTATCCATGTTATTTTTGATGATACTAATCGATTGGTCGAGGAAGGTAATAATGCAGATGACGAAGACTGGATAGCCATCATAGCTCCCTCACTCATCAAACAAGATGATGGAATACAGTCAACTACTGCACCTGTCAAATCGACTGGTGTAATTATTGAATCTATTCCAAATGAGTGGAGAAGTGAGTCTGACTATCCAAAGAAGTTTGTCATAGGGGAAATTCATAAAGGAATGAAGACTAGAGCATCAAGCTAGAAGAATGCAAATCTTGCTCTCATAACTCAACTAGAACCAAAGAAGTTTGATGCACTACTCAAAGATGAACATTGGGTCAAAGCTAGGCGGGAGGAACTGGATCAATTCTCAAAAAAAGATGTGTGGAAGTTAGTTCCTAGACTTGAAAATGTCTCTATTATTGGCAGTAAATGGGTCTTTCGCAATAAGCTAAACGAGGTTGGATACGAAACAAAGCTCAACTAGTCGCGCAAGGTTACTTATAATAAGAAGGATTCGACTATGATGAAACTTTTGCTCCTGTAGCACGGTTAGAATCAATTCGCATCTTACTTGCATATGCATTTTTTAAAAGATTCAAACTTTTTCAAATGGAAGTCAAAAGTGCTTTTCTAAATGGTTTCATTGATGAAGAAGTATACGTAAAACAACCGCCTGTCTTTGAAGATGCTAAACAACCTTATCATGTTTTTAAGCTCTCAAAAGAACTCTATGGTCTCAAACAAGCTCCTAATGCTTGGTATGAATGATTGAGTACTTTTTTGGGGAATCATGATTTTACCCAAGATAGATATAACTCTTTTTATAAAATGAACTTCCTCAGGAAATCTCATTATTCAAATTTATGCTGATGATATTATATTTGGAAGTTCTAACCCATCTTTGTGCAAGGAATTTTTTGATCTTAGGTAAAGCGAGTTTGAAATGGGTATGATGGGAGAGTTGAATTTCTTTTTGGGACTACAAATTGTCCAATTTGAAAAAGGAATATTCATTTCCCAAACTAAGTATACAAAGGAACTCATTCACAAGTTTGGAATGATGGAAGCCAAAGCATTAGGGACTCCAATGAGTTCTACATGCAATCTTGATAAAGATGATATGATAAAGATGATGAAGGTAAACCTATTGATGAAACTAAGTATCGAGGTATGATTAGTTCATTATTATACGTCACTGCTAGTCGACCGGATACATGTTTAGGGTGTGTAAATGTGCTAGATTTCAGGCTGCTCCAAAAGAATCTCATCTTACTACTGTAAAAAGGATTATAAGATACCTAGTTAGAACCTCTAATTATGGCTTATGGTATCTAAGCTAACTCTTTTAAACTTGAAGGGTTCTCAGATGTTGATTTTGCAGGTGATAAAGATGATCGCAAAAGTACAAGTGGTTCATGTAAATTTCTGGGAAAATCTTTAATCTCCTGGCATAGTAAGAAACAGGGATCTATTTCCTTGTCAACTATTGAGGCTGAAGACATTGCCATAGGTCAACATTGTGCTCAAGTAATTTGGATGGATCATCAATTAAGTGATTATGATGTCTTCTCTAAACCTATTCGCATTTTATGTGATAATTCTAGTGCTATATGTCTTTCCAAGAATCCTGTGCATCACTCTAGGGCTAAGCATATTGATATTAAGCATCACTTTATTAGAGATCATGTTTCAAAAGGAAATATAGAAATTAGTTTTGTAAGCACTGATAGTCAACTTACAGATATTTTTACAAAACCTCTCTTGGAAGAACATTTTTGTCACTTAAGAATTTTAATTGGTCTGGTTGAAAATCCTATTGTTGCTTAATTGTTTTTATTTACCTTTGTTTACCTTCTTTACGAAAAAAAAAACATTTGCGTGATTTTGTGTGATTTCTTTTTGCCTTTTCCTCTCCTCTAATCTTTCCATACTTACGAAGAGATTACAATTTTCTTGTCAGTACACGTTTCATCTTCCCGTCCTGTCTCTTCCTGTTAAACCTCGCACTTTTAGAGCATGATCATGCCATGTACTTTACCGTATTAATGGAGTATCGGAGACGTCCCATGAAGTTTTGAGAGGTACAAGCCATGAGAAGTACGTAACAATGAAGCATAAGATGAATTACGATCTCGTAAGTCGTAACCGGGAAGGACAACTTTGGAACCAAAAGACATAACCATTATCAAGTATGATTAATGATAAGTATCATGTATGGAGAGTTTAGTAAGATTCCGGGATCATGCAAATCGAAGAAAATAAGTTTGTCGAAAATTTAGAAAAAAGTTGACAGAATTTTGGACAAAATTTTTGATCAATTTTGGAGGGGTATATCCCCAGGTATATTAGGAGTTTTAAGGTATTTCAAAGCCTAAAATGAATTTTGTCGAGTCTAGTTTGCAACGCAACAAACCGCTCGTCAAAATGACATCGGAGTAAGGAGTTATGGCCATTTTAAGATAACCCTCCAAACTGCCAAATGGCTTCCGCGGGTCCCACTTGGAAAAGTCGGTTCCACCGACTTTCAAGGGGTATAAAACCCCCATCAGCCCCATTTTTTAGTATTTTACATTCCCATGAGTTCTAGAAGCCTCCTAACACATCCCCCAAATATTTATAGCCCATTAAATCAAGAATTTAACAAGATTACACCAAACTAGTCCATAAAAAGTGATTGTTCTTATTTCTACTTGACGTTGTGGTGATTTTGGTCTTGAAGAAAGTTGGTGTGGCTAAAGTTTTTCAATTAAAAGGTATGTTCTTCATCCTATCTCTTATGTTGAGTTGATTTGAAGGTTTAGCAAGTCTTAAAAGTGAAAATAATTATGGAGGAAAGGTCATAAAGTGTTGTGTTGTACTTATTGTGTTTATGGACTATTTTGAGCATGTTGTGGCCGTGTGATTGGGCCGATTTACATGTATATGGATGGTATCTAATGTTGTTGGTGTGTTGATGAGATTATGCTCCTTGATTGGGAAGAAAGGAAATGTATATTGTTGTTGTATGTTGGAAAACATCGTGTGGGATGTTTTATGAAATATTTTGGTAATGATGATGATTTTGTTGATATTAGTATTGCTATTATTTTTGTTTTGTTGGTATTGTGATTTCGGGCCAGGGATATAAACAGGGGAGATGCTGCCTGAATTCCGGCAGATTTTAAAAGGGATTAATTTGAGGGCTTAAGACAAGCATATGACGACAAGCCTAATAATAATATGAATTCTCTTGAATGTAGATTTACGAGCTTGGGAGGATAAGCGTTAAATAGTTAAAGTTAAGGTGACCAAATAGGTATGTTAAGGCTAGTCCCTTTTTTTCAAAAGGCATGATTCCTATGTTATTATTCCATATATGTTTCCATAACCTTCTTACTTCCAAAAGTTAGAAGTTCATGATTCTTAAAAGCTTATGATACTAAAGATGAGATGTTTTCTATGATGAACATGATGATGATGATTTTAACTCTCGAAATTTCAAAGCTTATGATTTTAATGCTATTATGAGATTATTGAGCTTATTTCAGGATTTCCTTGATTTTATCCGTTGTTGTTGATCTCATTTCATGATGATGTGCTTTTATTTATGTATTCTTATATCTGTATATATGTAGTCATGTGTGACACCGAGTCCTGAAGGGGCCGGGTACAGATATTACCGAGTCCCGAAAAGGCCGGGTACAAATACTACCGAGCCTTACTATGGCCGGGTACGAATATTACAGAACCTTACTATGGTCGGTACGGATAATACCGAGCTTATATGGCCGGGTACGGTGTTGTATTGTATTGTATGGTATTGCATAGGTAGGTATGTGGATGTAGGAAATGTTGCTTCTAGAGGAAGGGTAAGTAAGCATGACGAATGTCGTAAAAGGTATTATGAGATATAAATGGTTCTTTTATCTTACGGTATTCCTCGTGCTTTTATCATGTTACTATTCATGCCTTACATGCTCAGTACACTATTCGTACTGACGTCCTTTCACTCTATCAGCGGAATCTCAGGAGCGCTCCAGTTATTTCGGAGCTGCAGCTATTGGTACTACTCTTTTGTATATATATATATACACTTGGGAATGGAGGAGTCTTGCCCCGTCCCTATGGATTTATATATTCTATATAGAGGCTCGTAAACAGATGTATGTACTTATATGTTCTATAACCTTATTTGTTCTTCTTATTGTATAATATTTTGATAGCCTTGTTGGCTTATGCATATGGGCTTAGCTGTTGATGACTATACTAAGTATGTGTGGTCCACCAAGAAATTCTTACGAGATGTAAGACCAGAAGTGCTCGGTAGGCTAGTACCGGATACCCGTCGTGGCCCTCTAGTTGGGTTGTGACAAACATGGTGTCGGAGTAGTTCATCCTAGGGAGTTTCTACGAGCCGCGTCCAGTAGAGTCTTGTTTATGGGTGTGAAGCGCGCCATACTTATAAACAAGAGGCTGCAGGTTATTTAGGAATGATTGACCTTCTTTCTCATCTTAGATTGTGCGATAGAGCTATGTTATCGGGATTCCCTTTTTTTCCTAATCGTGTGCTATGTTTTCAGCAATGCCTGTGAAGAGGAAAGCTACAGTAGCCGGAAGGCGGACTGAATGGGAGCCACTGGCAGATATAGAGGAGGGTGAGTTCGATAATGAGGTTTCATCTCAGACCTCTCCTACTTTAACCATTTCAGAGGAGCAAGAAGGGGCCTCAGCTCCAGCTCTAATACCCCTAGTTCCCTCACCAAATGCCACGGGCCAGGAGATGAAACAGGCCATTCTTTTGCTGACTCAGTTAGTCACCGCTCAGGCCCAGCGGAAAGGTACGGGACATGGTGACAGAGCTATCAGTGCTAGAGCCCGTGATTTCATTAGCTTGAATCCTCCGAAATTTTTTGGGTCAAAACCGAATGAGGACCCGCAGAGCTTTATAGATGAAATATCCAGAACTTTGCGGATAATACACGCTTCGGATGAGGAGTCGGTAGAGTTGGCCTCCCATAGATTACGGGATGTTGCGGTTCATTGGTATATGGTTTGGATGTCTTCTAGAGGAGTCAATGCACCTCCCCCGGTATGGCAAGAGTTCGTAGATGCCTTCCTCCGACATTATTTGCCTCCAGAGGTTCAACGGGCTAGAGCTGACGAGTTTGTGAATCATTGGCAAGGGAATATGAGTGCTCGAGAGTACAGTATTCGCTTTAATTCCTTAGCAAGGTATGCTCCAGCCATAGTAGCCAGTATGGGGGACCGCGTACACCGGTTTGTGAGTGGTTTAGGGCCACATCTGATTGAGGAGTGTTTGACGACTTCCCTTCAGGATGGGATGGATATTTCTCGTATTCAGGTCCATGTCCAGAATCTGGAAGAATAATCGCGACCACAAGGGGTTGAGCGCGATTATGATAGAGGTTATCATAAGAGGGCCTAATCCTCAGGTGCCGTCAGTGAGTTTAAAGGGGGGGGGGCGAAGCAACAACATTCTAGACACTCAGGCCATCCAGTGGCCAGTGCAGCTCCTCGATTTGCAGGCAAGAGATTTGATCGTCCTAATTATACCGGACCAGGTCAGAGCTCCAGAATTTTGGGTTCCCAGTATAAAAGTGAATCCGGTCACATAAGACAGCCCTTACCACGATGCAATCAATGTGGTAAGCCACATTTTGGACTGTGCCGCTTGGGTTTGGATGTTTTATATACCTGTGGTTGGTCAGGCCATGTTATGCGTGAGTGTCCATTCCAGGTAGTCGATGTAGGGTGCAGTCTACTGGATCGGCAGCCAGATCTTCATCATCGGTGCACCCTCTAGGACAAGACACTCAGACATCCGCAGGTTGTGGTCGAGGTAGAGGGGGAGCATCCAGCTTAAGCAGCCCTCAGAACTGCATTTACGCATTGACTGATCAATAGGACTTGGACTCCTTACCCGACATTGCTACAGGTATATTGTCAGTATTTTCTCATGATGTGTACACATTGATCGATCCAGATTCTATATTGTTATATGTTACTCCCTATATTGCTGGTCGGATTGGGGCGAAACTTGAGTCGATTAAACCTTTCAAAGCGTTTCATTAATGAGACATTAGTATGATTAGAGGGGAGTGTAACTTCTTCTCAAAGTAAGAAGTGGAAGGGGTAAGTATATGTTTAAATGTGACCCTTAAGGATTAATACGTAATGATTTATGAGTATAGAGGGGTAGAAGAGATAAGGGAACGATCGGCAAGGCCCTTTTACCACATAAAATATATTGGTAAGGATGTTGTGCGGAGGTACGAGTATAAGGATGTATGAATATAAGACAAGGGTAGGACTAAGGTACCGAAAAAAAAATTCTCTTTCAAAAGTTCTCTTGTCGCAAAAATATTGAGTTAATAATACAAAGCGGAGTAGATAATGAAAGGACAAGTCGTGGGAATGGATGGTGTGGAGTATCAACTTTTAATAGTATAGTATAGACATAAATCAGAATTGGGAACCCTGAGCAAAGAGAATTTCAACGATATTAAGAAGATAGTCGTGGAGAAAGACTAGGGCTAAAGGAGCGTGGTATAGTCGGACACTCCATAAGGAGTCTAACGAATTCCTATGTCGTCATTAATTCATTAAACTAGGGGACTACTAGTCATGAGAGGTGGAAGTGAAAAGAGAATAAAGAAGGCATTTGAATTGTATCCGATATGTTTAAGCACTTTGATTTGATACAAGAACTCAACTAGCAAAAAGGAAAAGAACTCTGGCATTATATGGAATAGAAGAGTTGAAGGATCGCCAAGGTCAGCCAGATGACTATCAAAGACGATTAACACTCAAAGGTAATGGGTATATGAGAGCATCCTTTAAAAAGGGGGAAGAACAGATTCAGTTCTAAGATGAGCTACAATATTCCGAAGCTCAAAAGAGGGAAATATATTGGATTAAAGAAGTCAAATTTCGAGATGAACCGATATGTCAAGAATGTGCTAAAGAAAAGTGAAAATGGATTAAATGCAAGTATATCAGGAGACAAATGTGGAAAAGGAGGCATGACAAGATGATGAAGGTTTAGCGAATCAAACAGAATAAGTTTCGTCAACGCTATACGTTGAGTTCTGGGCGATGATTCGAATCATTCACACCGAAGAATTTTTTGTTACAATTAAATATGCAGTAACTGTCACGACCCAAACCGATGGGCCATGACTAGTGCCTGAGTTGGACACTCGTATACGAACCTGTTAGATATAATCATACTGATACTAAGGACAATGTGGAAATTTGCAAAAGCATGCTGTAAACTCATAATGCCATATACCAGAATGAACCTGTCTCCCGAGGAGTCACAGTTAACCAAACACAACAAAATATGTAAGCCGACAAGGCTGCCACTATACGCAGGAATATCCAAAACGAACTACATCTGTATAACTGACCAAACCATATATACAACCCACACATGTCTACAGACCTCTAAGAATATAACAGTGGAATATGACGGGTCAGGGCCCCGCCGTACCCCTGAATGTGCATAAGTCTATGTCAAAAGGATCTGTACCAAAAGGACTCAAGCTCCGGAACAGTGGAGCTCTCCAAGCAGCTGAGCAGAAGTCCTAGACTAGCGGATCACCAAACTGAGTATCGGTACCTGCGGGCATGAAACGCAGCCATTGAAGAAAGGGGGTCAGTACAAATAATGTACTGAGTATGTAAGGCATAAATAACAATATATATGGATATGAAAGGTAACATGGAATGGGAGGGATAACTTGTACATCTTAAAATCATATGTACACAAGTACCTATTTATATATATATATACGCATATAATATAAATATTAGTGTTGCGGAACGTGCAACCCGATCCACAAATGTTAGCGCTGTGGAACATACAGCCCGATCCATAATCATCATATGTTAGTGCCGAGGAACGTACGGCCCGATACATATAAGTTAGTGCCGAGGAACGTATGGCCCGATCCATATAAGTTAGTGCCGAGGAACGTACAGCCCGATCCATATAAGTTAGTGCCGAGGAACGTACGGCTCGATCCATATAAGTTAGTGCCGAGGAACGTACACTCGATCCATATAAGTTAGTGCCGAGGAACGTACGGCTCGATCCATATAAGTTAGTGCCGAGGAACGTACGACCCGATCCATATAAATTAGTGTCGAGGAACGTACGGCCCGACCCATATATACCATGTTCATATACATAATGTAAACAGTATGCAAGAAAGCTCATATGAAAGCTACAACTTTATCGGAGTGAAGTAAGGTCGGTAACCTCCGATTCATATTATGGAACAACCATTATCTCTATATCTCACCTCGAAGGAACAATTCATAAGGTGAGATCAACAACGATGAATAGAGTCGAGAAAATCATGAAGTAGCTCAACATCTTCATATCATCGTTGAAATCATAACTTGAAACTTTTAAACATAAAATCATCATCATCGTAATCCTCATAAAAACATTCTCATCTTTAACATCATAAGAAGCTTTAAGAGTCATAAACTTCTAGCTCTTGGAAACAAGGTGGTTATGCAAACATGTACGAGATCATAACATAAGAATCATGCCTTTGAAAGAAAGGAACGAGCCTTAACATACCTGTTTAGCCTCCAACTACCTACGCTTATCCGTCCGAGCCTGCAAGTCTACATATAAGACCATTCATACTATGATTAGGCCCATTGTTATATACTTATCCTAAGCCTTCAAATAAATCTTTCTAGAATCTGCCGAAATTTTGGCAAAGATCTCCTCTGCTTATATGCCTAGCCCGGAAACCTCAATTCAGCAACCAACAACAATACCAACATCAATAACATCATTTCCAACACTAATATATATACCATAAAACAGCCCACACGCTGTTTTCGAACTTCCATAACTAACCTACTTACTATACAATTATTTAACCACTCTATCTTTGTGAATGAACAGGTATTAGCGTAAACAGAAAGAGATCCATACCTTACTCTTGTTGAAGTAGCAATATCTCCAATATTCGCTTCGAATCCACGTCAAAATCCACCGCAAAACAAGACTACAATCATAACCACGCGCTATCCGGACCTAAACTAATATTCCGCCACTTGAAAATTGCTCACTTTTTGATACTCTCACACCCTCAACTATTTTTCTGGAATTTTCTGGGCAAAATGTGATGAAAATGGGGTTATTACCCTTTACATAAGGGCCAAATTCGGGGGGTCACTGTAGCAGTGTACTGTAGCACGCGTTTCCGCTTTGTTAGCCGAACTTATAACGTCCATAATTCTCTACTCCGATGTCTTATCGACGAGCGGTTTGTTGCGTCGGAAACTAGACTCGACGAACTTCATCATTTTAGGCTTTTGTTTCACTTCAAAACACTTCATATGGTAAGAGATATTCGTCCCTCAAGTTGGACTAAAATTTTCACACAAAACATTACCATCCTTTCTCCAAAGTCGTACTACTCCATTTCTTCCACTCATTTCCTTATAAAATCTTCCGGTATACCTTATATACATCCTTCACTAATTAAATATACTTAATACTGCTTGCTCCTTATACTCCAAAGTGGTTTTACTTAACCATAACTCAACGTACTTATGTCTCAAATTTGATAAGTGCTTCTTCGAAGATACGGGGTGTAACGATGATAATGTACTCTAAAAGGTAACAAGAGGAGTAAGAAGGGTCTGTAAGCTGACTAGGGAGTAAGTATAAAGGACAATCTGGATTACAAAAAGGGAAATCTTAGCACTAGAAGAGATGGACATTTTAGCAAGAGGAACAATTATAGGAAGTTCAATGATCTCCAAAGGAAAGGAAGATAGTGTGCCTATGGATAGCAAGACAGCAGTGCTACCTGAGACTGGAAAGTACCTCGTAAGTCGTGGAGTCACAAGTCACCGATCATATCAAATGTGAGATCATATGTTATAGAACCATATAGACAATCTTCATGATACAATGGCCGACAAAATGGTGTAAGGACAACGATAAGGAGTCAAAGAAGAACATAGGATAATTTAAGTCTCAAATGATCACCGGTAAAAGAGAATCAAGGACTTAAGAGGATAGCATACTCGTATCAAAAGGAAGTTATGATTAAGTAGGATTTTATCTTAGTTCCATGTTCATGAGTTTATTTTGTAATTATGCAAAAAACTGAGGAGAGGAAATTATAGGAAAAGTTTAAGTATGAATAGGATGATATTGTATGGAATTAAAGAGTCCGACCAAGGAACTAAAAGGAGATGATATGGTATGTATATGAGGTTGACTAGTACAAAAAGGGATATTCTAAAATAGCACCAAGGAAGTAAGAAAGGAAGGGTTCCATATCTGAACAAGAGAGTTTGTCGACGAGTAAAGAAATAAGAAGCCAGACAAAAGAGTACAACAATTAAGAATATTCACAAGATCGGCGGAGAGATGTAGCGATCATGAGCCGAGACCACCGTAATGAGAACAGGACGATAGCTGGATATCAGTTGACAACCGGTTACATACATGAGGACATGAGGACATGAGGATATGAAATTAATGGGTGAGTTTGACAGAAAGTTAAGGGAATATGTAAGAAGACTAATGAGCCCATAGTATAAGAGCATGGAGATCAGCAACTAAAGAAGGATAACCTGTCACGACCCAACCCCGTAGGCCGTGACTAGTGCCCGAGCTGGGCACCCCTACGCACCTGCTAACCATAATCAGCGTACAAACAGATTACACATATACAAAAGTTAGACATCAGACTATAACTGGCATAACCAGATCTTATACATACAAAATAGTAATACGTCGCCCCAAAATTGTCACAAACACTTAGATACATATCGTAGTCATATTTTTTAGCAGAGGATACATATGCGAAAATCAGGCGACGTCTCAAACCGCCGCATATAAGCATATACATCGCACATAAGCCGGTAAGGCTATCATAATACAGGGGACGTCCGTAATACAAACCACACGTACACAACGGTACAAACCGCCCACAACCCACACATATGTCTACGTACCTCTACGAGTAACAACAAAACCATATGACGGGACGGGCCCCGCCGTACCCATGAATAGTCATATACATATGCATCGGAAGAGTCTCACCAATACATAGGCTCTGAATAAGGGAGCGCTCCAAAATAGCCGAATGGGAATCCTAAGGTCGTCGGATCATCACGACGAGTATCCGTACCGGGCATGAAACGCACCCCCCCGAAGAAAGGGGGTCAGTACGGAATATTTACTGAGTATGCAAAGCATGAAATATAGTAAACAGGATCATAATCGGAACAAGAAGTACAAAAAATAAGTGCAAAATCCAGAATATCAAAATGCTTACTTTTAAAACACAAATCATGCATGGGGCTCAGGAATATGGTCGGCCTCCCGTCATTGGCGCCATAACACAGCATAACACTAGAAGATTTCATATCTCCGTATTCCCGTCACACATCATAACGCCATAACATAGCATAACACTAAATATAAGCGGAACCCGGCCCTCTAGCGAGGAGCTCGGTGAACGGTAACACAGCATAACACCCGAATATAACATAATGCGCACGATAACATAACCGGCCCGGGACTCGGCGAAAGACATAACTACCATATGCACGAGCAGAGTCGTGGGAAACTATATGCAGTTTAAAATATTTTCAAAAACTCCATAGAATAGGCAAAATGAACTATCATTTAAAACTAAGAGAATAGTCAAATCAAGTTTCCCCCGAATGTCACTCGGGACCATATCGAATAGAACTTTAGAAATCATAGATATGTATCAAAACCATATGAAGTAGCTTACGAAAATCAAGAACATAGTCGTCATTACAGACTCGATAGGTAAGTAAGTATCGACGCTCGAGGGTTAAGACGATAGTCATGCTAAGTTCTTTCAAAAGTCGTTAGAACTACACAAAGGAAAGTCGCGGGACCCACGGACGAGCATCAACCCAATCCGAGCCCGCCTATGGAAGGTATAGTCATTATATGCTACAGAGCCTTCTACGAGCATATCGAGGCGATCCGGTTCTGTCTACGAAAGTTACGGCCCTTTTTCGACATAGAACCCTTTAGGGACAACTTTTTATGCAAACTTTGAAATCCCATCATACCAAAGACATAAGGACCATTATTCTGGTACCTTACAAATGCCAACATTAAGAAGTGAATAAGAATCGTAGACATGCTCGGATCGCAAGAATAGAATTACCCCGAGGCTCGTAGCATAGCCTACTTACAACCAAGGCATGCCAAAAGAAAGAAAGGTTAGGCTTTACATACCTCGTCCGCTTCTTAAGCTAATCCGAATTTAAATCTCGTCTTCCCAAAATCTACAACAACGTCATTAGATGCCAAACATTAGCCATAAGCACTTAGGAATCCAATTTCAAGCTAGCACTTCATTTACAGAAATTTGGGCAGCATTTCCCCTGTAAATTCAACAACCCCGAGAATTCAACTCGGCCAAATCTTCAATAACAATACCAATAGCCATATTACCAACATCAACAATTAATTCAAAACGCATTCTAACGTCAATAACTCTTTTCTATATAATTCGACAACATTCCATTTCCATTCAAATTAACCACATACAATCAAGTCAACACCAATGCACACACATTCCAATACTAATCCGAAATTACTCAAACAAGACTCAAGAATACTTCAAACCATCCGCACAATATTCTAACAACCCAACCAACATGCTACTTCACCCGAAACCTTCCAATTCAATAAGAACAACAACAACATATTTCTTTCTTCCAAATTCATAAACTACACCAACAATCCACACATTGACAACATCATTCTCATAAATTCAAGAAATCATGCTAAAATCACATTAACTTCTACAACAACCCACAAACGATTACAACTTCAATTTAAATCATTAAACCTTCATTTTCATTATAAAATCCACAACAACAACAATCCAAAATATTAAATAAAATTAGTTCATCACTCCAACACAACCAACACCTACACGGCCCAACTTCAACATACAATATTTCATGAATTTCATCCATTTCTACACTCTACAACATACACAAATCATCCATAACACATGTAAAAGGAGATTGAACCTTACCTTTTCCACTTAGTTCTTCACTTGGCTAGGGTTGTGTCTTGTAAGAATGAATGGTTTGCTTGCTCCAACAACTACTCCATGTTGATTAGGACCTTCTAAGGAGTTGAAAAGCTAGAAGAAATTATTTTTTCTTGATCAATTTCTTAGCACCAATTTCGGCCAGCCCAGCCGAATTCTCTTCTCTCTTTTTCTCCATGTTTCTCCAAGCTTCCAAGTGTGGAAAAGATGACTAAATGGCTTGCTTGGTCATCTATTATATGCATATAAGGCTCATCCATGTGTACCATGGCCCACACATGGCTTGGATGAATTAAAATTTGCCAAGCCATGGGTGGGAACCACCCAAGTGCCACACGGCCAAGACCCATATTTTCATGAAAAATAATTAACTTTTCATAATTCACTTTTAACCCCAAATTTTCCTTAATATTCCATACCAATAAAATCATAAGCAACTTATGCCTTAAAACAAAATCGAAGGTCAAAATCTCAACCTCGTATCCGAATAGTCTTGTCCTTAACTTTTCATGGTTAGCTCGGAATGTCCCAATGTACAAAATACGGGATATAACATCCTCCCCCCCTTTAGAACATTCGTCCTCGAATGTTAAGCTAGTCTTACAGGGTCTTATAAGTGCTTCGGGGGAGAGTCTCTTTTATGGCCACCATATACAGTTCATTTATCAATCAACGTAACCCATCCTGGAATTTAGATTACCTGAAGACATAGGACTTAAGTTGGAGTACGTATTCCTCATCTCTTTCCTGATATTATTCCGTCACGATACCTTGACGGAAGCTATGTTTTTAGTGCGCAATCTTCTCACCTGACGATCCAGTATGGGTATAGGCTGTTCCTCGTAGGCTAATTCCTCTGTCACCTGGATGTCATCTATAGGAAATACCCTGGAAGGGTCACCAATGCATTTGCGAAGCATATACAGGTGGAAAACTGGATGCACTGCTCCCAAATCGGACGGTAGGTCTAATTCATAGGCAACCTCGCCTACTTTACGGATGACTTGGTAAGGTCCAATATGCCTCAGACTAAGCTTCCCTTTTTTTGCCGAATCTCATAACATGCTTCATGGGCGACACTTTCAGAAACACCCAATCGCCAGTCTGGAATTCTAGGTGTCGACGTCGATTATCTGCATATGACTTCTGTCGACTCTGAGCTACTAATAACCGTCCCCGAATGAGTTTCGCTTTGTCTACTGCTGTTGAATCATATCTGGGCCAATTAACTTAGTTTCGCCAACATCGAATTAGCTACTCGGTGACCTGCACTTCTCGCCATACGAAGCTCCATACGGTGCCATTCGGATGCTAGAATGGTAGCTATTATTATAGGCAAACTCCATAAGTGGCAGATGATCATCCCAGGTGCCTCTAAAATCAATAACGCAGGCCCGCAACACATCCCTTAGCGTCTGAATAGCACGCTCGGTTTGTCCGTCAGTCTGAGAGTGACATACTGTACCGCGATTCTCTTGTGACCTCATCCCTCCTGGAGTGATCTCCAGAAGTTAGCTGTAAACTGAGCTCCTCTGTCTGAGATCATAAATGTGGGAGCTTTGTGAAGTCTCCCTATAAAATTTCGCATAGCCTTTAACGGGATAAATGGTCTTGAATATGTTCTTGTACTGACTTTTTGCGATTCAATGGTCAGCGCAGTAAAAGACTCTCATGACACTATTGATCTTATCTTACGATTGTTGATCCTCTAAAGAAAGATATGGTGATAATGATAATGATGATGATGATGTGCTTTTATTTATGTACTCTTATATCTGTATATATGTAGTCATGTGTGACACCGAGTCCCAAAGGGGCCGGGTACGGATATTACCGAGTCCCGAAAGGGCGGGTTACAGATACACCGAGTCCTGAAAGAGCCAGGTATGGATACTACTGAGCCTTACTATGGCCGGGTACGGATATTATCGAACCTTACTATGGTCGGGTACAGATAAGATCGAGCCTATATGGCCGGGTACAGTGTTGTATTGTATGGTATTGCATAGATAGGTATGTGGATGTAGGAAATATTACTTCTAGAGAAAGGGTAAGTAAGAATGACGAATGTCTTAAAAGGTATTATGAGATATAAACGGTTCTTTTATCTTACGGTATTCCTCGTGCTTTTATCATGTTACTATTCATTTCTTACATGCTCAGTACACTATTCGTACTGACATCCTTTCTTGTGGGCGCTGCGTTCATCCCCACAGGAAAGCAGGGGAACATACCAGATCCTTAGAAGCTCTATTAGTGGAATCTCAGGAGCGCTCCAGTTGTTTAGGAGCCGTAGCTATTGGTACTACTCTTTTGTAAATATATACTTAGGCATGGCGGAGTCCTGCTCCGTCCCTATGGATTCATGTATTCAATATAGAGGCTCGTAGACAGATGTATGTACTTAGATATTCTATAACCTCATCAATTCTTCTTGTTGTATAATATTTTGATAGCCTTGTTGGCTTACGCTTATGGGCTTAGCTGTTGATGACTGTACTAAGTATGTGTGGTCCACCTAGAAATGTTTACGAGATGTAAGACCAGAGGTGCTCGGTAGGCTAGTACCGGGTACCCGTCGTGGCCCTCTAGTTGGGTCGTGACACTTCCTTTCCCCATACACTATTTCACGAACCCTAATTCTACTCTATATACATCTCCTAGTGTCCTTTTCTCTTTCTACAGTGTTTTTTCCTTCTCTCACTATGGCCAAAAATCGTGTGTGGCACACACTTTAACTCGCCAAAGCACTACGATCAAAGGTAATGGTAAATCCACCTCCCCTGTTCATGTGGATTTCGATATTTCTGCTCATTCGTCCTTCTCTGAGGCTACAAAATCTTTTCTTTCAAAAAATCATTGTAAACGCTCTCTTGATACTGATGCTTGTGTTGAATCTTCTAAGAAAGTTAAGTTTGACCCTGAAACCCCTCTTGGCCTTAAAAAGAACTTCTGGGATGCTGCTAATTGTGATTTGTTCGTCGTTCTAAAGGAAAAATCTGTTGTTTCTGGTCGTATTGTTGATCTTGACTACATGCAAACTCTTTCTTGTAAGGTAAATCCCCTCTTTGAGTTTCTAGGCTGGACAAAAAATTTCAAAACCCCACTCATGTCTATGAAGCCCCTATCCGCTTGTTTTATGCGAACCTTAGTGTTACACCTTAGGAAATTCCCCCTTACCGTACGAAAGGAAACAGACTCAGGAAAGACATGACATGCACGAGGTTTAGACAAGTAAGAAATGGTACGTGATGGTCCTAATTAAGATTCTCAAAGACATTAAACTTGAAGAAAGAAAGTTGTAGGAGAAGTGAGTCGTAAGTTAGTATGTCGGATAAGAATTATGAGTATTGAGTGAATGGCGTATAAATGATGCCCCTAATAAAAGTTATAACATCCTTTAGAAAGGTATTGAAGTGTTGAACAAGTGTTAAGAAGGTTCCATAAGGATCGGAGATCAAACGAGTCGACGAAACGAACCTCGGAAAACTGGGCAAACATACGGCCAAACATACTGGCCGTATATAATCTACTGGCCGTATGTTCAGCCGTAGATTTAGCCCAGATTTCCATGAGCCACTGGACCAAATATACTGTTACACCTCGCATTTTGTGCGTATTCGGAAAAATTGAAAATACTTCGAAACGTTAAGAAATAAGGCTTTGCTTGGGTTTTTCTTAATGTGCATGTGATGTCTAAGGAAATATCGACGCGGAAATATTAAGGAAGGATAAGGACATTGCAATGTATTGATCATGTTTGGCCCATAAGTTGGTTATGGAAAAATTTAGATGTGGAAATATCGGAAAAGTCTAAGGGCAAAATTGGAATGTCGGAAAATGGTTTCATGGATCACAAAAAAATATGGGCTAAGTAATTGGGCTTG
>NW_026718103.1:0-14044 GCF_029784015.1 Lycium ferocissimum
GAATCATGTGTTTTTGAATTAGCCCCCTTGTGGGGGTATATTGTATAAAATTGATTTTTTAAACCCCCGGGTAAACTACCATGTTAAACCCTTTTGGTATTTTTAATTTGGGGAAAAGTGAGATGAAGGTAGAAACCCCGCTTATTCGTGTTGAGACTTGAGTGTTCTAGGCGTTAGAATCCGCGTGGACTATGTTGTTCTTATTTGGGTGTTAGTTTGTGTTTGTCTTTAAGGGTCATTTATACAAAGGAAGCTCGACTTCGCTAGAATGGGCTCGTAGGGAGGTGGCTGAAGCCTCAGATGTTGTGGTCACTGGTATTCTCACTATTTGTTCTATTGATGTGTATTCGTTGATCAATCCAGGTTTGAAATCTTTCTTATGTGACTTCATACTTTACCCTTGATTTTGGTAGGGAACCCGAACAATTGTTGGAACCCTTTTCTATGATTACCACGCTAGCGTCCTTGTTATCGCCTCAGAATATATAGAGACTTCGTTGTTGTAGCTAAGGGCAGTGAGACTACTTTGTTGTGTTTGAATTAGAAATGAGTGAGCTTTGATGTAGATTGCAAGGGATAGGTAAGTTTTGAAATTAATAATGAAACTGCGGATTGGCAATCAAATTAATTAGGCTTGAATTTCATAATGGACCCGTTATATAGTGGAGGAATGATATTGCTAAAACCTTGTGGTAGACTTATGTCGTATCTTAAGACTTGCGGGATGAACTCGAAGAGGCGTAGTTCTATCTAGTTGTTGTAGTGTCACTTAATCTGTGTTACCTTCATTTATTCCCTCTTGCATCCCATGGAACCTTCGATTGGTATTCCCCGTGAAAGTTTAGATTAGAGGTGTGAATCCCTCGTCCAATGTGTTTAGGTTTGAATGATGTATTCATTATGTGCTTAGTCGTATATTATCTCTAAGAATGATCCTTTTTACAAAAGAACTCTAGAATTCTGAAATTTGAGGTTTACTGAAAAATCTTAAGCCATGACTTTCATTTAGGGATGAATGATCCCAAGGGGAGGATAATGTAACACTCCGTAAATCCGAGTTAGATGTGAATGTATTAAATGAGAAGTAACGTGACATTTTATGCATATGAAGTTGTTACACCTCGGAAAATTCCCCGTTGATGCACAGTGAATAGACTAATGAAGGATACGAAGTATTCGATATTTCAATAAGTAAGAGATAGCATTTGATTACCCTAATTGAGATTTCAAAGACATTCAAGGTAAGAGAAGAAGAGTACGCAAGGAAGTGCAAGGTATACGTTAAGTATCGGAAGAGATTACGAGTAACAAGTTAATGATGATTTAATAATGTCTTGGAGAAGAGTTATAACGTCCCTTAGATTGTTAATGAGGTGTTAAACAAGTATCAAGAAGGTTCCATAAGGATTGGAGATCAAATGAAGTGATGAGAACAAGATCAGAGAAAAGATGGGTTATACAGCCGATTATACCGGTCGTAAGTAATGTTATACTGGCCCATATAATGGTCCGCGAGAATCGTCAGCCAAGGTCCTCACGACGGGATTATACGGTCATTTATACGGACCGTATAAAACTATACGGACTGTATAATGTGCGTATAATAGTCACGAAGCGAGATGTTGAAGGGCGTTCACGGTCACTTATACGGACCGTATAAGTTTATACGGACCGTATTCGTATATTTTCCCGACGGATCAGATTTTTAAGTCATTAAAAAGGGGACCAAGTTCATTATTTCATTTTATTTTTCACCCAACACTTCAAGAACTCTCTAGAACCCTCTCCACTCTTCATCCATAAAGAACTCGAAAATTTTATGAGTCAACTTCATCAAAGAAAACCAAGTGTAAAACTCATTAGAGATCATCCAAGTCAAGAAATTTCATTAGAGGTGAACTAGGGTTTTGGCTCAAGTGAAGTATTTCCACCAAAGGCTTATTCCCTACACTATCTAAAGGTGGATTTTATGGTATTTACATGTTGTTTAAGGTATTGAGAAGTTGAAACACTTGGATTATAGAAGGATATAGAAAATGGGTCATGAATGTGGGAATAGTGTCATTTTTTAGTAATAGTTTGGATTGAGTCATGATTCTTGATATGTTGCGATTATGGTTATGTTATAAATGATGTTAAGAACATGGGATAGACATTGTATATGAATGAATGTAATGAATGAATGTAATCGTGTGCGATGACCATGGATATGGATGATTGGAAGTGAATTGAGAAGTAAGGATAATGTAGGTGCATAAAGACTATTGTTATGATGTTGTGAATGTTATTATCGATGTTTGGGAGTTGATATATGATATGGAGGGAGTTGTATAAATAAAGGAGATGCTGTCCAATTTTCTCTAGCTTTAGTCATGTATGCTGTTGTCGATTTTCTAATGATAGTATAACTCCTAATGAAGGTAGAAACGTGAGCATTGAAGGAGAACGTGCAAATGATATAATAGTTGAACGGAAAGGTATGTAGAGGCTAACCCTTCTTTCATAAGGCATGGTTCCTTGGCCAAATATCTAATCTTCTATAAGCCTATGATGTCCTCGAAAAGATTCTATCTTTAAGAGCTACTAAGCTCATGATTCTCGATATGTTACGATTGTACTAAATTCCTACTATGATGAGTAATCCTACGGGATAGATGTAATGAACGATGATAGTAATGATGCTAAAGATGCTTGGGTTTTTATGTATATGTGCCTATACTTGGCATTTATTATAAAACACGAAACCTTATATTGAGGGTAGAATATATATATATATATATATATAGCGGTGCGCCTCCGGTTAGGTACGGACAACACGAGCCTTGGTAGGGCCGGTATGTATGACCACGAGCCTTGGTAGGGTCGGTATGTGGCTATGGGAACCTTCATGGTCGGGTATGCTATGTAAATGATATGTATATGAATATGAATATGTATATGAATACGAAAATGGATACGAAATGTAAATGAGTATGGAAATGGATACGGATGTATGTACACAATCACGATAGAAAATGGAAAGTCTATGAAAAAGCAAGTAAGTGTTTATGACGATGATACTACTATCTCCCATCCTATGCTATTTCTTATGTTTTCTATTATTTACTTAATGATGTTGATCATGCTCTACATACTCGGTACATTCTTCATGCGACGTCCTTTTGTTTGTGGACGGCGTACGTACCCGCGGGTGGCCGGGGAGACGGACTTGATCCGTAGCTTTATTACTCGGGGGACTACATGGCGGAGTTCCATTTCATTCGGAGCTACGGCACGGCATTTATTCTTTTGTGTACATACTTATGGGCATGGCGGGGTCTGTCCCGCCTATGTGATAGACATATCTCCCAGAGGCTCGTAGACATGTGCATGGTTAGATGTGTTTGGACTTGCCGGCCTATATTTTGGATATCATTTTGTTAGCCTCGTCGGCTTATGTACACCTATATGGGCATTGGATGTAAATGTGAAAGTACGTTAAGAGGTGCTCGGGTGGGTTAGCACCGGGTGCCATCGAGGCCCTCTGGTTGGGTTGTGACAGAAATCCTATCAATATGAGTTTGGGTGGAAATAGTTGATTTAAGATCAAGACCAAGTAGTAAAGTTCGTAAGAGTTCTTAAAATCGCCTAAGTTTTGTTGACCAGTCTTGTAGGCCAATTTAGTGAAAATCTGTTGCGAATTTGGGACAAATTCCGCTAACCAAAGTTGTAGATCTTTGAAATACCTTTCCAAAGGTATAAAGTGGAGCTTAAACGAACTTGTGAGTAAAAAGTTATGGCCGTTTTACTAACGTGCGTTTCGCGGGATCATCCTGCGGTTCAATCCTGCGAATCTCAGGATGAACACTAAAAATCATACCCCTCTGTCACATTGTACGATGGGGCTGTGTTTCGCGGGTCAAACGTGCGATTTGCAGGGTGCGTCACGCGCCTTTCTCGACTATAAAAACCCCCAGAACGTGAAATTTTCTTAAACCTTCATTCTACTTCATCGTCGACTTTTTGAGAAGAAATAACCCTAGGGCTTCCCCAAAACATATAAGGTAAGTTATTGATCAATTCCTAACATTGCTACATCAGTCTAACGTCAATTCACTACTCTAAAACACTAGTTCATCTTCTCAAACTCTAGATTCTTGAAAGCTAAAGAAAGAGAGGAAGAAAGGAACGTTGGAGACTTTGAGATTCGTTCAAAAAGGTATGATCCTTGATTTTTATGATGTTATTGAAAGGGTTTAGACTAGTGTAGGTTTTCCTATGGATTAGAATCCATGAATGATTCATGAAGAGTTCAAGAATACATTCTAGACATGAAAACCCTAGTTTTTCTATAAAGGGGTATATGAGTAGGACTAGATTAAAGTTCTAATCTTTGTTATCTAAAACCATTGTAGTGTGATTATTTAATCTTGGGAAGAGCGTTTGAGCGGGATTTGAGGAATGTCTATATTTCAAAAAATCATCTTTTCAAGTATATCTAGATTTCCAAAAAAAATTCTTGAAGTATGTCTACTTTTCAAAACCCTTCTTTTTGAAGTATGTTATCTTGATTGAAACGTGTGGATGATTGTTTGTGATGTGAAATCTTTCTCTGGAATATGAACATTATTATAACTCTTGTTTGGTGGAAGTCCTTTCAGAATTAAAGATGATTTCTCTTAGAGAGGTCATGTCGTATGTAGTGGTCAAGCTCGCATCGAACCGTTCTCGAACTATACTACTTTGTGAAACTCGCTTTTTCCATTATTGGATGATTGAACTTATTTTTCTAAAGGTTGGACCTTAAACTTGTTTTGTTGTTGAGTGGGTTTCTTGAACTTGAAAGTGAATAAGAGATTTGAATAAGATTTCTAAATCAGTTATGACTTGAAATGCCTCTATTTTGAGATGATGTCTTGGGAAATGAGATTCTGCTCTAAGACATGATTGATGATTCGGTAATATGCCATGATTTGTATTTTATTTGTGTTTGGGACTGTATGGGCAAGCTGTGCTAGTCCAGAGGATGATTAGCCATTATGGATCCTAACGTATCGATACGAGTATTGTTGTGTCAATCCAGAGGACGATTGACCTCCATTTTTCTTAGCGCAGTATCTATTCTTTGTACTAGTCCAGAGGACGATTAGCCTCTGTATCTTCCTAGACCGGAGTATCTATTGCTGTGCTAGTCAAGAGGACGATTAGCCTCCATATCTTCCAGGACCGGAGTATCTATGGCTGTGCTAGTCAAGAGGACGATTAGCCTCTGTTACTTCCTAGCCCGGAGTATCTATGGCTGTGCTAGTCCAGAGGACGATTAGCCTCCATTGCTTCCCAGCCCCGAGTATCTATTGCTATGCTAGTCCAGAGGACAATTAGCCTCCGTAGTTTCCTAACCGATTGATTGATCGGCCTATGAGTGGCTTGTTTCGTACTTTGATTAGCCTGTGAGTGGCTTGTTTCATATCTTGTTTCCTGTGAGTGGCTTGTGGTGATTTGAATTCGTCAGTGAAATACTTGGCCTGGTAAATGGTAAGGAGTTAAGTTAATGTGTCTGTCATTGTTGGATTCTTTGATGACTCTTCAATAATATTCGACTCACTTTATTCCCGGGTTTGAACTGTTATTTTCATTGATATCATTTTATTGATTTTATTCATTATATCTTGTTTTGTTAACTATTGCCCCTTAGACACTCACTTAGTACCCAGTACTGAGACATACCATTGTTGTTTTCGATGGTATGTTAGGTATCATTGAGAAGGAGGTTCGCGATACGCCTACGACTTAAGAGAACTTGCCGCTTTCGAGACTATTCAGTGAGCTCACATGATTGCTCGTGGGGCACCATTCTATCTTTACTTTTCGTATTTTAGTTTCGGGCTGCGTCCCGATGATTTAGACATTGCTCATTATCTTAGAAGCTCCATAGTATACGTTCTTGTGGGTAGTTGTTGAGTTGTTGATTAACTCCTGGGCACATTATTACGTTTATCTAAGTATTTGATGAATAAAGACTTCCGCTGATTTAATTCATAGACTCATAATTTGTTACATTTATTTTATAAACTGTTGGAGGCGAATATTGAACCTGGCGGGTTCAAATATTGTTATTGCATCTTTTAGGTACTTCCGATATTGTTCATGACGTCGGATACCGGTCACGTCTAGGGTGGGTTTTGGGGCGTGACAAGCTTGGTATCAGAGCCTAGGTTTAGAAGTGTCCTAGGATTGTTGTGGAGCTGTGTCTAGTGGAGTCTACTTCATGCAGACTAGCCACCTGTATGGATGTATGACTACCAGGACATTATAGGCATTTCTCATTCTTCTTGTTTCTAGATTGTGCCATAAAGCTTGAACTTCTTTTAGGATCATTCTCACGTGTTCATTACTCGTGCTTTATGGAGATGACTTTAACTCGTGTTGCAGATGCTAACCAAGTGAACAATGGTATTATGAAGTGCACATCATTGTGATGTGTAATTTGATGGATGGTACGGAGTCGCTGAAATTGTATTGTAGGTGCTTGGTATATATGGTCGTTGTAGGGTTTGGTTGATAAATTGAGATAGGTATAGAAACAAAAATAGTCCTTGTTACAGGGAAAGCTCTGTCGAAATCTTGTTAGGATAAAAGGAATAATTAAGATGTGATGTGTTTCAAGTCTTTGGAGGTTAGGATGAAGGGAACAATTAAGGGTCTCTTGTAGTGAATTAAGAATTATCGTACATTGAGGTTATATTCTTATTGGATTAAAAGATTTGTACTATTTTGATGTTTAGCAGAAGAACTCTATTTTAGGCTTGAAACTCGAAAACAACCGCTTGTGGAATAATGATTTAAGAAGATGATGTAGTTGATTTAGGCTTTAATTTGTTATTTCCATTTTTGGCATGAGGTAAGTTAAGCCTGAATCATGTGTTGTTGAATTAGCCTCCTTGTAGGAGTATATTGTATAGATTGATATATTGTGCGCTTCCTAGTCAAAGCATATACATGTTGAACCTTTTGAGTATCTAACTCTTGGGAAAGTGAGATGAAGGTAGAAACCCCTTATTCGTGTTGAGACTTGAGTGTTCTAGTCGTTAGAATCCCCGTGAGGACTATGTTGTTCTTATTTGGGTGTTAGTTGTATTTTGTCTTTCCGGGGTCATTTATACAAAGGAAGCTCGACTTCATGACTGGGCTCGTAGGGAGGTGGTTGAAGCCTCAGATGTTGTGGTCACAGGTATTCTCACTATTTGTTCTCTTAATATGTATTCTTTGATCGATCCAGGTTCGAAATCATTCTTATGTGACTTCGTACTTTACCCTTGGTTTTGGTAAGGAACCCGAACAATTGTTGGAACCCTTTTTCTATGATTACCACAGCTAGCGTCCTTGTTATCGCCTCAAGAATATATAAAGACTTCGTCGTTGTAGTTAAGGGCTGTGAGACTACTTTTGATGTGTTTTAATTAGAAATGGTGAACTTTGATGTGATTTTTGGGGATAGGCTAGTTTTCCGAGTGTCATGAAACTCTGGATTGGCAATCAAATTAATTAGGCTTGAATTTCCTAATGGACCCGTTATATAGTGGAGGAATGATATTGCTAAAACCTTGTGGTAGACTTATTTCGTATCTTAAGACTTGCAGGATGAACTCGAAGGGGCGTAGGTCTATCTAGTATTTGTAGCGTCACTCAAGCTGTGTTACCTTCATTTATTCCCTACTGCAGGTATTTGTTGAACCTTTCGATTGTGTATTCCCTGTGAAAGTTTAGATTAGAGGTATGAACCCCTCGTCCAATGTGTTTAGGTTTGAATGATGTATTCATTATTTGGTTAGTCGTATGTTATCTCTGAGAATGATCCTCTTTACAAAAGAACTCTAGAAATTCTGAAATTTGAGGTTTACTGAAAAATCTTAAGCCATGACTTTCATTCGGGGACGAATGATCCTAAGAGGGGGATAATGTAACACTCCGTAAATCCGAGTAAGGTGTGAATATATTAAATGAGAATTAACGTGACATTTTATGCATATGACGTCCTATCAATATGAGTTTGGGTGGAAATAGCTGATTTAAGATCAAGACCAAGTAGTAAAGTTCGTAAGAGTTCTTAAAATCGCCTAAGTTTTGTTGACTTGTCTTGTAGGACAATTTAGTGAAAATTCGCTGCGAATTTGGGAAAATATCCTCTAATAAAAGTTGTAGATATTTGAAATACCGTTCCAAAGGTATAAAGTGGAGCTTAAACGGACTTGTGAGTAAAACGTTATGGCCGTTTTACTAACGTGCATTTTGCGGGATCATCCTGCGGTTCAATCCTGCGAATCTCAGGATGAACACCAAAAATCATACCCCTCTGTCACATCGTGCGATAGGGCTGTATTTCACGGGTCAAACGTGCAATTCGCAGGGTGCGTCACGCGCCTTGCTCGACTATAAAAACCCCCAGAACGTGAAATTTTCTTAAACCTTCATTCTACTTCATATTTTGGCCGACTTTTTGAGAAGAAATAACCCTAGGGCTTCCCCAAAACATATAAGATAAGTTCTTGATCAATTCCTATCATTGCTACATCAGTCTAACGTCAATTCACTACTCTTAAACACTAGTTCATCTTCTCAAACCCTAGATTCTTGAAGCTAAAGAAAGAGAGGAAGAAAGGAACGATGGAGACTTTGAGATTCCTTCAAAAAGGTATGATCCTTGATTTTTATGATGTTATTGAAAGGGTTTAGACTGGTGTAGGTTTTCCTATGGATTAAAATCCATGAATGATTCATGAAGTGTTCAAGAATACGTTCTAGACATGAAAACCCTTGTTTTTCTATAAAGGGGTATATGAGTAGAAATAGATTAAAGTTCTAATCTTTGTTATCTAAAAACATTGTAGTGTGATTATTGAATCTTGGGAAGTGCGTTTGAGCAGGATTTGAGGTATGTCTATATTTCAAAAATCATCTTTTCAAGTATGTCTAGATTTCCAAAAATCTTTCTTAAAGTATGTCTACTTTTCAAAACTCTTCTTTTTGAAGTATGTTATCTTGATTGAAATGTGTGGATGATTGTTTGTGACGTGAAATCTTTCTTTGGAATATGAACATTATTATAACTCTTGTTTGGTGGAAGTCCTTTCAGAATTAAAGATGATTTCTCTTAGATGAGGTCATGTATGTGTAGGGTCAAGCTCGCATCGAGCGTTCTACGAACTATACTACTTTGTAAACTCGCTTTTCCTATTATTTGATGATTGAACTTATTTTTCTAAAGGTTGGACCTTAAACTTGTTTTGTTGTTGAGCGGGTTTCTTGAGCTTGAAATTGAATAAGAGATTTGAATAAGATTTCTAAATCGGTTATGGCTTGAAATGCCTCTATTTTGAGATGATGACTTGGGAAATGAGATTCTGCTCTAAGACATGATTGATGATTCGGTAATATGCCATGATTTGTATTTTGTTTGTGTTTGGGCCTGTATGGGCAAGCTGTGCTAGTCCAGAGGATGATTAGCCATTATGGATCCTAACGTATCGATACGAGTATTGTTGTGTCAGTCCAGAGGACGATTGACCTCCATTTTTTCTTAGCGCAGAGTATCTATTACTGTACTAGTCCAGAGGACGATTAGCCTCTGTATCTTCCTAGACCGGAGTATCTATTGTTGTGCTAGTCCAGAGGACGATTAGCCTCCGTTGCTTTCTATCCCGGAGTATCTATTGTTGTGCTAGTCCAGAGGACGATTAGCCTCCGTATCATCCTAGATCGGAGTATCTATGGTTGTGCTAGTCCAAAGGACGATTAGCCTCCGTTGCTTCCCAGCCCAGAGTATCTATTGCTATGCTAGTCCAGAGGACGATTAGCCTCCGTAGTTTTCTAACCGATTGATTGATCGGCCTATGAGTGGCTTGTTTCATAATTTGATTAGCCTGTGAGTGGCTTGTTTCATATCTTGTTGCCTGTGAGTGGCTTGTGGTGATTTGAATTCGTTAGTGAAATACTTGGCCTAGTAAATGGTAAGGAGTTAAGTTAATGTGTCTGTCATTATTGGATTCTTTGATGACTCTTTAATGTTGCTGACTCATTTTATTCCTGGGTTTGAACTGTTATTTTCATTGATATCATTTTATTAATTTTATTCATTATATCTTGTTTTGTTAACTATTGCCCGTTAGACACTCACTGAGTACCCAGTACTCAGGCATACCATTATTGTTTTCGATGGTATGTTAGGTATCATAAAGGAGCAGGTTCGTGATACGCCTATGACTTAAGAGAACTTGCTGCTTTCAAGACTATTCGATGAGTCCACATGATTGTTCTGGGGCACCATTCTATATTTACTTTTCATATTTTAGTTTTGGGTTGCGTCCCGATGATTTAGACATTGCTCATTATCTTAGAAGCTCCATAGTATACGTTCTTGTGGGTAGGTGTTGAGTTATTGATTAACTCGTGGGCACGTTATTACGTTTGACTAAGTATTTGATGAATAAAGACTTTCGCTGATTTAATTCATATACTCATGATTTGTTACATTTATTTTATAAACTATTGGAGGCGAATGTTGAACCTGCCGGGTTCAAATATTGTTATTGAATCTTTTAGGTACTTCTGATGTTGTTCATGATGTCGGATGCCGGTCACGTCTAGGGTGGGTTTTGGGGCGTGACATTTTCTCAATGATCATGTAGCATCCCTCTTCTTGAAACAATGATTCGAGACCCCCATCAACTCCTTCTCCATTCTGCATCGTCATCTTTCTGGGAAATAACTGGTACAATTCCAGAATTGGACGAGATAGACTCCCTATTTTGGGTTCTCTCTGGACATCCTTTGTGAGCTCATCCTTGCTAGGAATATACCCTAGACCTGTTATCCCTTCAAGGTACCTTCCCAGGCCTTTTCCTGTTCCAAAACCATTTCTCAGCATGGTGGAGGCAATTATCCTACAGACTGCTAACATTGGTTGGTCGACCTCTCTTTCTGAATGGGGGGCCCATCGTATTCCACCACATGGAATTTTGATCTGTGGGGACTCCCCTCAATCGCAGGTATGATATTGTAAGGATACTTCTGGGAATCCTTCTAAGCTGCGGCCAAAATTTCCTGTCCCTTTCATTCAAATTTTATGTCTTGGTGCAGAGTTGATGGTACTGTGCTAGCAGAATGTATCCAGGGTGTTCCCAAGAGCATGTTGAATTTGGACGTGATCGCTATGACTTGGAATTCCGCTGTGAAAGAGGCAGGCTTAACTCTGATCTGTAGGTCTACATCTCCCAGGGAATCACTTTCGGATCCATCAAATCCCCTAATATTTGTTCCGCTCTGGTGGATTTTGCCCATGTCATAGCCAAGCTGTGTTAATGTAGTGATGGGGCGAATATTGAGGCCCGATCCATTATCCATGAGCACTCCCCCTATTTCCTTGCCACGGCATTCTACGGTGATATTAAGAGCTCTGTTGTGGGAGGTTCCTTCCGTTGGCAGTTCTTCTTTGGAGAAGCACATTTTATGTTCTCCGATGATTTGGGCTATGATTTAGGCTACCAACCCAGCCAAGTCTTCGCTGCTTGTACCAGCTGGTACGTGTGCATCATCTGACACTCTCATGAGGGCCTTCCCGTGTGATGGGGACCTGGCCAGAAATGATAGCACCGATATTTGTGCCGGTGTCTTCTTTAAAGGCTCAATGATGGCGTAGTCTTTTGGTTGCATACACCGCTAGAAATCTTCAGCTTCTCCTTCGGTAATTACTCTCTTTTGGGTGTTTTCTTTCCTGGCGGCATTCTGAGCCAGCTCTTCAGGAGTATAACATCTTCCTGAGCGGGTCATGCCTTAAGCCATGTTTGTTTGCACTATGATTAGCCCTTTGGGAGTAGGCACAATTTATTGTATCGTCTGGGTTACTACGAGTGCTGGGACCAGAGTCTTGAACCCTGGTATAGCCATTAGAGCTCCTGATGCTGGGACCAAAACTTTAAAGTTAGGGCGCTCTTAGAGTGTAAGGGAGGCTACTGTTTGTTCCAGAGATTCAATCGCTTTGGGGACCAACGCTCTGCAAGCTTCCCAGTCCTCGTCCTCTCAGTCATGTAGACCCTGTTGTTTCTATGGTTGGGTAGCGAGTTCGTGTTCACATTGGGAGCTGTAATTTCTAAAATGATTTTCCTTTTATCGATCTGATCCTGGATTTTGTGCTTGAGATGTATGCAATCTTCTGTGCTGTGCCCATTTTCTCCTGAATAGTAGGCATAAGTCTTATCAGCCTTGTAGAATCTGTTCCCCGATTGTCTTTGGTTTTGGAGGGACCTTTTAGATTAGGCCCGCGTCCAATAGCCTTTCAAAGAGCCGAGCTCTAGGCTCGAGAAATGTTGTGAATTCTCTTGCTGGCTTTCTCTCGAAAGTAGGACGTGGAGCATTATATGTTGGGGGCGGTGGTTGATTTTGATAATTTTGAGGTGGACAAGCGTAGGTTGGGTTATTTTGCGGTGAACGGTAGTTTTGCTGAGGTAGTGGTTGATATGTTTGTTGTGGTGGTGTTTCAGGGGCGGACACACGAACACTAGGCGGAGCCGTGTAAGCCGGTATAGTGGTGGTGAAGCTTGGCTGTGCGTAATATACAGATATTGGATTGTAGGCAGGTGTAGAGTAATTAATGAGAGGTGGAGTTGTGTGGGACGATTGTGGTTCTTTTGGGCTTGGGTTCAGAATGTGGGATATGCTTGTCACGACCCAACCCCGTAGGCCGTGACTAGTGCCCCGTGGACACTCGTATACACCTTTTAACTATAATCGCCCACCACTAGCATAATAAAGAACTTATGTATAGAAAGGCATGATGTCGTCTTGAAACTGTCGCACACATATATATATATAACAACAACCTGTCTCCTGAGGAGTTACAACTTCCAACAAATAGCATTGTATATAAGCCGGCAAGGCTATCATAACACACTGCTTTCAAAACATACATATATATCTATGCAAGCCGACAAGGCTGCCACTACACATAACATCCCAAAACACATATAAATATGCAAGCCGACAAGGCTGCCACTACGAATGGGAACGCCCCAAACATAAGTCATACAGACAGAACTGAATGGTGACTATATACAACCCACACATGTGTTTACAGACCTCTAAGAGTGACAACAGTAACATATGACGGGGCAGGGCCCCGCCGTACCCCTGGCTAAGCATATATATACAACAAAAGGATCTGTACCAAAAACGTAGGCTCCGGAACAAGGGAGCACTCCAAGACAGCAGAATGGATATCCTAGGCTGGCGGATCACCGAAACGAGCGTCTGTACCTGCGGGCATCGCCGCTCCCCCCCCCCCCCTCCCCCCCCCGCCCGAAGAAAGGGGGTCGCACGAAATATGTACCGAGTATGTAAAGCATAAAATACGGTAACGGGATCATAACCGAAATAAGAAGTACAGAAGAAAAGTACAATAACCAATACCATATGCTTGCTTTTGAACACAAATCATGTGTCAATATCATATGTCATATCCGACCCATTATAGACTCGGTGAACATGGTCGTCACCCCGTCTCCGGCGCCATGACACAAAGATACTCAAAACACAAGATAACTCCATATCACAAAGATAGCTCCGTATCACAAAAAAGATACCTAGTAACACAAAGCATACTCCACAACACATATATATACCATACCCGGCCTTCTAGTGAGGGACTCGGTAAAAGATGTAATAACAGAATGCACAAACAGAGTAGTGAGTAATCATATGCATATAAATCATCTTTTGAGACTCCATGAGCAAGGATCTAATCAACGCTCGAGTATTAGGACGATAGTCATGTTCAAGAGACTCTTTGAATATCATTATGAACTATATCAAAATAAGGCCTCAGGGATAATAGACATGTATTAAGTTATTCCGAGTCTGTTTATAAAAGTTATGGACATTATTCATTATAGAATCCTTTAAGAATAGGAACTTTTATGCATCATTTACGATCCAGTCATACAAAAGACTCGAGGACAATAAAAAGGATAGGCTTTACATACCTTTTAAAGTTTATTTTCAAACCAACCCCAAA
>NW_026718104.1:0-14147 GCF_029784015.1 Lycium ferocissimum
ATGATTACCTAGGATTCAATTTGCTACTTTACCCGCAAATTTTCCGTTTCGCCCTTGTGGTCCCGTTTCCCTAATTTCTAGGGTTAAAATGGACCTAATTGATATCGTAGCAATATTAGTATCATTCTCCATGATTTTTAATTTAGAATTCGATCATGCTTAGAATACTTTGGTTCTGAGCTTCAGAGGAAGGACAAGGCGACAGAGTGACTTGTTGGTCTTGCGGTTCGGCTGTCTATGTTATGTCCCGTATCTTTACATAGGGACATTATAAAGCTAAGTGCGACAAGTTAAAGACAAAGCGGTTTTAGGGTTCCCGGTAAGGGTTTCATCTCCCGATTTCGTTTCGATGCATCGAATAGCCTATGAATTTCGTTTGGTATAAGAACAATATTGGAGAATAAGGATTAATTGACTAAGATTGGATGACTAAGTGATATTAAGAACTTAATTACATCATTAGTGAGCCTAAGTGGCCGTGTGGGTCCCACTTGGGATTTGGCCAACTCTTATTGGCTAAGAACTTGGGTGGGACACATGTCCACTTTGTGGATTATATATAAGGAGGATTGCCGATTCATAGTTCAATTAAACTTCCATTTCTACATTTCAAAGTTGGAGAAATTTAGTGATAGAGAGAGAGCTCTCGGCTACAAGTCGGCCGAGAACACCCTCCTCCATTTGATCTAAAAAATCAATTTTCCAAGTAAATCAACCTCATCAAGTGTATAAGGACGTGTAGGAGTTGTTGGGAAGAGACAAGGAGGTGTAGCATTCCATAGAGTCAAGATTCGGCCAAGTTTGTAGGGCAAGTTGCAAGGTAAGAATGGTCATTGTTCTTGTGTTGTATGAAGATTTGAATGTATAATTCATGCATGTTGTTGTTGGATTGTTGTTGTGGTTGAACTTGAGGTTGAACCGTGAGCTTAGTGAAGCCATGGTTGGTTCCATTTTGCATGCATTGTTGGTAAATAAGTGTATGTCAACATATGTAATTGAACAAAGATTTTAAGAGTTGGGTTATGATGTGCATGTTAGAATTGGGCTGTTTTCTTAAAATTTGAATGAGCCGTGTGTTGTAGACTTTCATAGAATCATGTTAGTCTTCTTATAGATGTATTGGAAGTGGATTGAAAGTGTTGTAGTATGAATAAATGAGTGAAAATCATGAATGTAGGAATGGCATTGAAGCCGTGTAAGGGGACAAGCTTTTAGGGAAGGTTATGGACTGTTTTGGTGCCAAATTTTGATTGTTGTTGTTAGGCACATTGTGATATATTGTATGTATGTTGAATATGTGAATTAAGGTGTTAGTGAAACAAGTCATGTTGAGATGTATAAGCAGTCCAAACCGTGGACTGTTTTAAGATTAGAAGTGAAGTAATGTCGTTGAATGATTGAATGTTATTATGAACATGTAGTAAAGGTGAAATGGTATTGTTGTATGGGCTGTTTGGCCGTGAGTTGGGACTGGATTGTATGATATACAAGCTGTCCAAAGTTCCCTAAGTCATGTTAAACAAGTTTGGAATGATATAAGAAAGGAATGACTAGCAATGTTAGCTTGTAGCACTAGTTGGTTTGAATGCGAACGAAACGTCGTCTAAGCGTTTGAAAGGGATTGTGAGCGTTAGAGTGCGTATTAAAATCCTTTGTAGACTAACTGTAGCTCTTGATATCTTGATATAGGATAAGTGTTGTTGGGCAGCAAGTACAAGTTATTATACGACTAAACGCTAAAGGTACGCAAAGCCTATTCCTTCCTTCTTTCTGGCATGTCCTAGACGTAAGTAAGATATAATCTGAGCCTCGGGGTGACTCCACTCTCTAACTTCTAGTATAACATGTGATTGTTATTCGTCCGTAATGTTGAAAGTGTTGATATAATAGAATTATGATATCGTTATTTATTACATGATGGGCTAGTATGTGATGCATAGGAGTCTTATTCTTAAAAGAAATTGCATAAGTATGCTTGATTTTTATAAAATGTAACATGCTAATGTCCGAGAACTGATTTGGTTTACTATTCATTGAGTCTCAAAAATGTTTTACATATATATGTGGTTGCTTATTACTCGCTTCGTGCTACCGCTATGTCCTTCACCGAGTCCCGGCCGGGGGTATGTTCGCGTGCGCACAACTATTATACTATTCACCGAGTCCCTCACTGAGGGCCGGGACACGTTATATATATATATATGATGATGATGATGATATGATGATATGATGATTTGGAGATGGAGGCCGGAGGGCATACATTCCTTATTACCGAGTCCCCATCAAGGGCCGGGACACGTATATGCTTATGTTTATGATGTTATGAATATAATTACCGAGTTCCTCACTAGAGGGCGGGACACGTTATATATGTTATATACGAATGATTATGCAGCTTTGATTATGAAATACTATAGTGACATTAATATGAGAACGACACAGATGAAATATGTTCAAAGGCAAGTTTTATGAAACTCTGTTTGTTGCATTGAATCCTGTTCATCTTGTCTCAGATATGATTTCATTTACTATGTTTCATGCTTTATATACTCAAGACATATTTCGTACCGACCCCCCTTTCTTCGGGGGCCGCGTTTCATGCCCGCGGTGCGGACGCTCGTTTCGGGGATCCGCCGGCCTAGGATATCTACTCGGCTATTTGTGAGTGCTCCTTTGTTCCGGAGCATAGTTTCGTGGTATAACCTTTTGATATGTACATATGTTGTTGTTCGTGTACGACGGGGCCCCGTCCCGTCATATGATGTCGTTGTCACTCTTAGAGGTCCGTGGTCACATGTGTGGGTCCGTGTGTGGTTGTTGTTTTGTTGTATGGTTATGACTTGTGTTGGGGCGTACCCATTTGTAGTGGCGACCTTGTCGGCTTGCGTAGTATATATATGTTTATCATAGGGTAGTGTATGAAGGTAGCCTTCTCGCTTATGTTTTGTTGGGACATTCCCTATATATATATATGTACCTTGCCGGCTTTTGTGCGATATTAATCGTTAAAGGTTATAACTCTTCAGAGATAAGTAGCTTTGACTTGCCTATGTCTTACCTTTATGCTTGTATCAGTTCGTTCATGCTAGCGATGTATGATTATAGGTAACAGGTGTATACGAGTGTCCAGCTCGGGCACTAGTCACGGCCTACGGAGTTGGGTCGTGACAAAAGTGGTATCAGAGCGGTTAATCCTCGGAGTGTCCACAGACCGTGTCTAGTAGAATCTTATTTATCGATGTGTTGTGCACCACATTTATAGACAGGAAGCTACAGGACATTTAGGATATCATCTTTCCTTCTGTCTTAAATCGTGCGATAGAGCCGGAACCTAGGAAAGATTGTTCTGACCTCTCTTCCTATACGCAAGTGTATTTGTGAGAGATGAAGAGGCCGACTTCGGTGACCGTGGGGGTGCTAATAAGGCCTAGAGCATCCTCGAGGACCTCGAGCTCCGTGGCCCGGCCGGAGGAGCCCCAGCTATTCCATCGAGACTGACCCCTCAGAAGATCCCGCTACGATTCCCCCAGAGTGTTTGACCTTCCGGGAGGAGGTGGGGCCCAGCAGGAGGAGCCTTAGTTATTTTATCGAGACTGACCCCTCGGAGGATCCAGAAACCATTCCTCCAGAATTTAGGATATCCAGGGAAGCGGTCCCTGAAGCCATGCCCGTGGCCCCTGTGGCAGAGCACCATGTCAGACCGGCCACCTCGGTGAGTGTTACTGATTATTCCAGCCCCCTGTCCTGGCCGTCGGTAAACCAGGAGTTGCCCGGTTATCTACATTTCCTGGATTCAGATGAAGAAGACGGTGAAGGTCAGACGAGTAGATGGCGTACAGACGATGACGAGGCGCACACTTTACCTTCTAGATCGCCGGATCAGACTAGAGTCGGATCGAATACAGGTACATGACGCTTTATCTAAATTCCTAGGTACGGGCATCCGTTATCGATTGTTACCTAATAGAGGCAAGCGGAAATCGAAGGAGTCAATAATCAAGTATTTATGAGTAACCGTGACTAAAGCATCCTTATTCGTGGGAATTTCGAAATCTAGGATAGAACATAACGGTACGTACAGGTGAGAGTTGGATAAGAGCAGTTATGTATACGGAATGGCAAATTGGCCATTATCATGGTTAGTTGTAGTAAGTATAGTAAAGGAATAGGTTGAAAGTATATATCGCAGATGAGTCCAATTAGAAAGTGTGCCCGGAAGAAGAACCAGTAACTGTAAGCAGAAGATATGATTAGGCATAGTACGAATGCTACAAGCATGTTGAAACCTACAATTAAAGATGGTAGGGGAGAAGGAACAAGAAGGGGTGACAGGTACAGTTTGTGAGGCATGGTGATTGATAAAGGAAGGCCGCTGCAGCTATGATATGATATATATATGGGTGTGTTGGTTCTGTAAGGCGTTGTTGATATTTTCTGTGTGCAGGTTGGAGATAGTAGGGGATACAAAGGGAACTCTGCCAAAAATTCTCTGGAAACTAACAAGAGGATGACATAAAAGTTTGTAGTCTATTGGAAAGTTGCGCCGACAGTAACGATAAGCTTGGGCTAGGTAGCGAGTGCGTCTAATTTCGAGAGATATATGTTAACCGATGAAGTAATGGTGACCAAAATCATTAAGTTGACATCAAAGTGGTGAGAAGAAATGCTAGGATAACTTGACAGGGGTTGAGCTACCAAAAGATGAGTTAGAAAGGGCCGGTAAAGTCTTAACAGAGGGTTATATTGAGGTATCGACGGAACTGATAAGCAGAAGTAACTTACGACGAGTTTATAGTTAAAAGGATAAATAGAATAATTAAGACAAGAGTGCGGGGGAGAAAGAACTACGACGAAACGAATATATTGAGAAGACAGCTTGTGTGATATTGAGGGTAAGATTAACCAAGAGTCAAGTATGCCTACACACGAATGTAATCCTACCATAGTAAAGATCGTGAGCAAGGCCGGAAGTGTTACATGTTAGAGTTCGTTACGAACAAGATATTACGTGAGTATAACAAGGATTGGTATAGGAGTGAGCAAAGCCTAGTGAGGAGGTGACCAAAGGACATGACGGGATTTATGTAACTAAGGTACAAAAGTAAATGTGATATGGAAAGGCGGAATATGGGACGAATGGGAAAGATTTAGAGGGTTCTAAAGGGGAAGCTCAGAATAAAGGGTATGCGGTGACGGGAATAAAAGCGAGCACGTAAAGATAAGAAAGGGTCGCTGCGAACGTGCATTGATTATAAATAGTTCCAGCATCAGAAATTATATGCTAAGTCCTCTAAATGCGAATTCTGGTTGACTTCAGTAGCTTTCCCGAGGCATATTGTTAGGGCTGACGGTATTCGGGTGGATTCGCAGAAAATAGAGGCTGTGAAGACGTGGCCTAGACCTACAACACCTACGGAGGTACGCAGCTTCTCAGGCTAGCAGGTTACTACAGGAGGTTTGTGGAAAAGTTTGCCTCGATCTCAGCGCCTTTAACAAGTTTAGCGCAGAAGGCAGCTAAGTTTCAGTGGACTGATGCTTGCGAACAAAGCTTTCAACTGTTGAAAGATAAGTTGACTACGGCTCCAGTCCTAACTCTTCCAGAGGGGCCGGAGGGCTATGTCATTTATTGTGATGCTTCTGGTGTTGGAATAGGCTGCGTGTTGATGCAGCATGGCAAAGTTATAGCCTATGCCTCCCGACAACTCAAAAAGCACGAAAGAAATTACCCCACCCATGACCTGGAGTTAGCAGCGGTAATTCATGCTTTGAAAATATGGAGACATTATCTCTATGGCGCACATGTTGACATTTACTCAGATCATAAGAGTCTCCAGTACATCTTCAAGCAAAAAAGAACTGAATTTGCGGCAAAGAAGGTGGCTAGAGTTGCTAAAAGATTATGATGTTGACATCCTTTATCACCCAGGAAAGGCCAATGTGGTAGCGACGCACTCAGCCATAAATCTATGGGTAGTTTGGCGGATGTACCGCAGGGAAGAAAGAGATAGTCCACGAGGTTCGACAGTTAGCCAGTTTGGGAGTTCGTTTGTTGGATTCTGAAGGTGAAAGAATATTTGTGCGAGGTGTTGCTGAGTCATCTATTGTAGAAGAGGTAAAGAAGCACCAGTATGAGGACCCTATTCTTGTACATTATAGAGATATAGCACATCAGAAAGGTGAGACCCCATTCGAAGTTACATCTGACGGAGCACTTCATTACAAAGGCAGATTATGTGTACCCGAGGTCACAGGTTACGGCAGCAGGTTATGGGGGAGGCACACTATGCCCGTTACTCTGTTCATCCAGGGTCAACTAAGATGTATCATGACCTTAGATGCCTGTATTGGTGGGATGGCATGAAGAGAGATATAGCAGAGTTTGTTGCTCAGTGTCCAAATTGTCAGCAGGTTAAGACCGAGCATCAGAAGCCAGGGGGACTATTGCACGAGATGGAGATTCCTACCTGGAAATGGGAGGTAATCAATATGGACTTTGTCACAGGTCTACCTCGCACTCCAAGGAAGTATGACTGTCCGGGTCATCGTTGATAGGTTGACGAAATCGGCTCATTTTACGCCGTTAGGACTACATATTCGGCGGAAGATTATGCCGGACTATACATCAAGGAAATAGTAAGATCGCATGGGGTTCCCGCGGCTATTATCTCCGACAGGGGAGCCCGAGTTTACGCAAATTTCGGAGATCTTTTCAAGAGGGATTGGGGACCCAGTGAGTCTCGGCCAGCATTTCATCCTCGGGACCGACGGACGGGCGAGCGTACTATCCGGACACTACAAGATATGTTACGGCCCGTGTCATTGATTTCGGGGTAGTTGGGATGATCACCGGCGCTTATCGAGTTTGCGTATATAATAACGCCTACCATACTAGTATCCCGATGGCACCGTATGAGGCTCTATATGGCGCAGAGGTGCGCATCACCTATAGGCTGGTTTGACGTGGGTGAGACTAAGTTGATAGGCCCGTATATGATTCGACGGCCGTCGATAAAGTGAAACTTATTCGGGGAAAGATTGCGGCGACGCAGTCGACGAAGTCGTATGCAGATAATCGACGTCGACACCTAGAGTTCCAGGTTGGCGATTGGGTATTCTTGAAGGTGTCACCCATGAAGGGTGTTATGAGGTTTGGTAAGAGAGGAAAGTTGAGTCCGAAATACATTGGACCTTATCAGGTTATCCGAAGGGTAGGCAAGGTTGCCTACGAATTAGATCTACCAGCTAATTTGGGGGCGGTGCATCCGGTATTCCATGTGTCCATGCTTCGGAAGTGTATAGGTGATCCGTCTAGGGTGTTTCCTACGGATGATGTCCAAGTAACAGAAAAGTTGTCCTACGAAGAGCAGCCGATAGCTATACTTGACCGTCAGATCAGGAGATTGCGAACCAAAGATGTGGTTTCGGTTAAAGTATTATGGCGGAATAATAACGGGGAAGAGATGACACGGGAAGGCCGAGGAGGAGATGAAGAAAAAAATATCCCCATTTGTTTACTACGCTTGCGGTGTAATCTAAACTCCTTGCTTAATTATGTAAATGATACGATCAATCTATGTGCTATTGATAAAAGAACCCTTTTCCCCGATTCTTATAAGACCGGTGGGGTTAGGACAACATTCGAGGACGAATGTCCTAAAGGGGGAAGAATGTTATGTCCCGTATCTTTACATAGGGACATTATAAAGCTAAGTGCGACAAGTTAAAGACAAAGCGGTTTTAGGGTTCCCGGTAAGGGTTTCATCTCCCGATTTCGTTTCGATGCATCGAATAGCCTATGAATTTCGTTTGGTATAAGAACAATATTGGAGAATAAGGATTAATTGACTAAGATTGGATGACTAAGTGAGATTAAGAACTTAATTACATCATTAGTGAGCCTAAGTGGCCGTGTGGGTCCCACTTGGGATTTGGCCAACTCTTATTGGCTAAGAACTTGGGTGGGACACATGTCCACTTTGTGGACTGCATATATAAGGAGGATTGCTGATTCATAGTTCAATTAAACTTCCATTTCTACATTTCAAAGTTGGAGAAATTTAGTGATAGAGAGAGAGGCTCTCGGCTACAAGCTGGCCGAGAACACCCTCCTCCATTTGATCTAAAAAAATCAATTTTCCAAGTAAATCAACTCCTCATCAAGTGTATAAGGACGTGTAGGAGTTGTTGGGAAGAGACAAGGAGGTGTAGCATTCCATAGAGTTGAAGATTCGGCCAAGTTTGTAGGGCAAGTTGCAAGGTAAGAATGGTCATTATTCTTGTGTTGTATGAAGATTTGAATGTATAATTCATGCATGTTGTTGTTGGATTGTTGTTGTGGTTGAACTTGAGGTTGAGCCGTGAGCTTAGTGAAGCCATGGTTGGTTCCATTTTGCATGCATTGTTGGTAAATAAGTGTATGTCAACATATGTAATTGAACAAAGATTTTAAGAGTTGGGTTATGATGTGCATGTTAGAATTGGGCTGTTTTCTTAAAATTTGAATGAGCCGTGTGTTGTAGACTTTCATAGAATCATGTTAGTCTTCTTATAGATGTATTGGAAGTGGATTGAAAGTGTTGTAGTATGAATAAATGAGTGAAAATCATGAAGTGTAGGAATGGCATTGAAGCCGTGTAAGGGGACAGTTTTAGGGAAGGTTATGGACTGTTTTGGTGCCAAATTTTGATTGTTGTTGTTAGGCACATTGTGATATATTGTATGTATGTTGAATATGTGAATTAAGGTGTTAGTGAAACAAGTCATGTTGAGATGTATAAGCAGTCCAAACCGTGGACTGTTTTAAGATTAAGTGAAGTAATGTCGTTGAATGATTGAATGTTATTATGAACATGTAGTAAAGGTGAAATGGTATTGTTGTATGGGCTGTTTGGCCGTGAGTTGGGACTGGATTGTATGATATACAAGCTGTCCAAAGTTCCCTAAGTCATGTTAAACAAGTTTGGAATGATATAAGAAAGGAATGACTAGCAATGTTAGCTTGTAGCACTATGTGGTTGCTTATTACTCTGCTCGTGCTACCGCTATGTCCTTCACTGAGTCCCGGGCCAGGGTATGTTCTCGTGCGCACAACTATTATACTATTCATCGAGTCCCTCACTAGAGGGCCGGGACACGTTATATATATATATATAATGATGATGATATGATGATATGATGATTTGGAGATGGAGGCCGGAGGGGTATACATTCCTTATTACCGAGTCCCCTTCAAGGGCCGGGACACGTATATGCTTATGTTTATGATGTTATGAATATAATTACCGAGTTCCTCACTAGAGGGCCGGGACACGTTATATATGTTATATACAGAATGATTATGCAGCTTTGATTATGAAATACTATAGTGACATTAATATGAGAACGACACAGATGAAATATGTTCAAAGGCAAGTTTTATGAAACTCTGTTTGTTGCATTGAATCCTGTTCATCTTGTCTCAGATATGATTTCATTTACTATGTTTCATGCTTTACATACTCAGTACATATTTCGTACTGACCCCCTTTCTTCGGGGGGCTGCGTTTCATGCCCGCAGGTGCAGACGCTCGTTTCGGGGATCCGCCAGCCTAGGATATCTACTCAGCTATTTCAGAGTGCTCCTTTGTTCCGGAGCATAGTTTCGTGGTATAACCTTTTGATATGTACATATGTTGTTGTTCAGGGTACGACGGGGCCCTGTCCCGTCATATGATGTCGTTGTCACTCTTAGAGGTCTGTGGTCACATGTGTGGGTCTGTGTGTGGTTGTTGTTTTGTTGTATGGTTATGACTTGTGTTGGGGCGTACCCATTTGTAGTGGCGCCTTGTCGGCTTGCGTATATATATATGTTTATCATGGCAGCTGTGTATGAAGGTAGCCTTCTCGGCTTATGTTTTGTTGGGACGTTCCCTATATATATATATGACAGCCTTGCCGGCTTTTGTGCGATATTAACTGTTAAAGGTTATAACTCTTCAGGAGATAAGTAGCTTTGACTTGCCTATGTCTTACCTTTATGCTTATATCAGTTCGTTCATGCTAGCGATGTATGATTATAGGTAACAGGTGTATACGAGTGTCCAGCTCGGGCACTAGTCACGGCCTACGGGGTTGGGTCGTGACAGTCTAGGTCGGTTATGGTTTACCTCTAGTGATACTACGCATAGCCAATCCCATATTTAGAATGTAATGTCGGAGACAACATGCGAACCTTCGGGTATGAAGTTGGGTTGGATATTGCCTTAGGTTGGGCCCTGATATATGTTGGGACTAGCCACCCCGTTATGTGTGTGTATTGTTTCATTTGATGGTTGACGCTATGAGTAGTGGTGAATATCAGAATCTGTGTTACTCTCTTGATTGAGATATGGTTGACATACCGTTGTTGGTATTTGCAATGTGATACATTGTTAACGTACCCGTTATTGGTACTAGTAGTTTTGTATATTGTTGGCATACCCTTGATAGTATTGTAATATGATACATTGATGGCGTACCCCTTTGTGGTACTTGTGATATTGAACTTGATTGTTGAATACTTGATGTACGCATTGCACTCATTCTCAAACATTCATGATGCATGCCCGATACCCAGGGAGGATCCGGTATCGTTAATTGAGTAAATTGATATTTGATAAACTCCTTAATTGGGTGATTGTAAAGGCCGATAACTGAAGATCCATTCTGGAATCGTTGATTGTATGAAACTGATGTTTGATAAACTCTTTTACTTGAGTGATTATGAGAGGTCCGATGCCCGAGATCCAATTTCGAAAACGCTGATATATGCATTGCATACATTCCCTCATATTTATGATTCATGGACGATAGCCGATAACAATCCGGTATCGTTGATTGAGCCACTTTTTTACTTCAGTGATGGTGAGAAGGTCGATGATCGATGATCTATACCTAAGCATCGTTATTGCATGGCCGATTTCGATGTTGTTCCAGAATCGTTGTTAGTGCATGAGCTTTGCGGGTCCCCCAGAGTGGTGACGGTGAGACTCCCCCTATGAGCAATTAACCAGGGTGCCGTCTGTCTGTTAGGCAAAGATCCGAGGCTGGTGGCACTTAGACTTTACGAGTCACACTAGGTTGTGCTACCGAGACGTCGATATTTCCGTTCGGAGTACATGTGTACACCTCATTTGCATGGCACTATATCTCACCCATTCCATTATTGCATTGCACTACATTGCATTGCATTGGCTTGATTGCGATTCGTTGTGATTGATTGATTGATTGATTGATTGATGATTGAATTGGATATATGCATATTTCGGACTTGGTGTACTTGGGTTAGAGGCTTTACGTGGCGATTTATTTAATACTTGGTTGTGATCTTATTATCTTATACTTGTTGGATTCCTTGCTATCTACTTATTTTTCTGAATTGTGTTATCTATGCTTGGTTGGCCGATGATGCCTACCAGTACTTTGGTTGTTTGTACCGACTCCGCACTTCGCATTCTTTTATGAATGCAAAGTTTCAGGTCGGATCTACTTCTCTAGCTCATGGTTGATCGACTCTTCAGCTTCCGCTTGAGTTTTCCAAGGTAAGCATGGCGTCCGCTGACCTCGAAGACTATTCTATTACTTATGTCTTCTTTGTTATATCCCGTATTTTGTACATTGGGACAATCCGAGCTAACCATGATAAGTCAAGGACAGGACTATTCCGGGATATGAGGTAGAGACTTTTGACCTTCGATTTTGTGTTAAGGCATAAGTTGCTTATGGATTTATTTGGCATGGAATATTAAGGAAAATTTGGGGTTAAAAGTTAATTTAGGAAAGTTGGCATTTCATGAAATAATGGCCAAGTTGGCCGTGTGTGTGTGAGTGGGGCACCACCCATGACTTGGCTAATTTTAATTCATCCAAGCGATGTGTGGGCCATGGGACACATGGATGACCTATATATATGAGTATATTGGATGACTTATTAATCACATTCTTCATACTTTCAAACCTTAGAAAATTCAAGAAACTTGGAGAAAAATAAAGAGAGGCCATTCGGCCATGGAACCGAGAATTTGAGCCCTCAAATCTTGATTCAAAAAAAATATTTTCTTTTAGCAATTCCAACCAATTGGAAGGTCCTTATTAACGTGCTTAAAAATTGACATCGTTGTTGCTTCATAATTTAAACTCACGTTGATGATGATTATATTTCATATTTTTGTACGTCGGATTATTCGCAAATTTGAGGGGCCCACACATTGAGATTTTTTTTTTGGACATGCGACAATTTATATGAATCACATATGTGAAACTAAACATAACTCAAGAAGGACCCCGAGCCAAATCAAAGTGGAAGTCCTCCAAGCAAATATTTTTTAAGTAACGTTTTCGGAGTGATCCGACTTCGAGGGGCAGAAACGGATATAAGTGTGGAATTTGGAAAAATACAAAAATAAAAGTTGTAGATAATTGAATTAGCTTTCCAACCATAGGTCGTGGCCCCATAGATGACGCGTCGGTATAAGGAGATATGGACATTTTAAGGCGGAAAGGTCGGTGGGCTAGGCCCAAACCGGGGCCCAATCGGTTAGGCCCGTGACCCATGCCTATTTAAGTGAAATTTCAGCCCTTTCCTCTCATTTTTCAGACCAAGAACACCAGAAAATTCTGGAAAGAGAGAGAAGAAGAGCCTTGGAGAGAAGAAAAACCAATTTTGACCAAAATCGAGGCCCCGAATTCGAAGCCCATGAAGAGAAAAGTGTTGTACGCTGCGTTGTCTTCAATTTGAGCTAAAAATCAACCAAGGAGAAGAGTGATAACGTGGGGCTGCATGTTTAAGGTATGAATACGGTTCCTTTTCATTGTTAACGAGTTTATTTGGAATTTTAACGGATTAGCACGGAGGAATAGCCTAATAAATTCGTTTGTTGGTGTTGTGAATTATGGAAGGAGATTTGAAGAGAATTTTGGATGAAAATAAATGTATTTAACTTGTAAAATGTGAAGGCTGTTGTTATTGATGTTGTTCATATGAATTTAGGCTCCTTTACGGAAATAAAATTATTAAATAGTTATATCGCAAATTTGGTTGGTTGAGAAATTTAAGTTGACAAATGTGCGGGCCGTTTTATGGCATACGTCGGTATTGGAAATGATGTTAATACTATTGGTATTGTTGTTGATGTTGTTGGTTCTTGAATTGAGAATTCGGGCTAGGCATATAAACAGGGGAAATGCTGCCCAAATTTCTGTAGACAAATGCCAACTTAGGATTGAATTCCTAAGTGCCTATAGCTAATGTTTGGTATTTATTGACGTATTGTAGATCTTGGGAAGCCCGAGACTTGAGTTTGGATTAGCTTAGGAAGCGGACGAGGTATGTGAAGCTCACCTTTCTTTCTTTTGGCATGTCCTAGTTGTAATTAGGCTATGATACGAGCCTTGAGGTAACTCTATTCTTAAGGTCCGAGCATGTATATGATGCTTATCCACTTCTTGATATTCACGTTCTTAATATGGTCGAACCGTGGTCCAAGTCCTTTGTATGACCGATTTCAAATGTTGTAAAAGAATTTTGGTTCTTAATGGACTCTATGTCTAATAATGGTCAGAATTTTCTTAGGACGAAACCGGATTGCTTTGATATGTTCGTAAACGATTCTATAACGTATTATGACTTTAACTTTCATGGGCGGGCCCGGATTGGTTGATGCATATCCGTGGGCCCCGAGATTTTCCTTTGTATAGTCCTAACGACTTTTTTTTGAAAGAACTTAATATGATTTCCGTTTAACTCTCGAGCGCCACACTTCTTGTCCAAATCGTGGGTTGTGCGGCATATGGTTTCCACTACCCCGCCGTGCAAGCCTCATGTCTTTCCCCAGTCCCGGCCGGGGATGTATTTGCGAGTCCGATTATTCACCACCCTCCGGGCCGGGGGCGATATATATATGTAGAGATGGATGATAGGGGGGGCGGCCAGGATGGAAAGAGATCTCATTCACCCAGTCCCCCCCACTGAGGGGCGGGGTAATATATATATATAATATATATAATAAAATATATAAACATGCTGAAAAAAATATCTTAAGGCAAGTCATTTATTTTTTCATATTTTCCCGTAATCCGGCGGTTTAGATCTTTTCCCCGTATTCCCTCTTTCATGCCCCCGGGACATTTTC